>NW_027275183.1:0-65926 GCF_030028105.1 Mobula birostris
TTAGTTGGGGGAGTGTGTGATGGGACGGTGTTAGTTGGAGGAGTGTGTGATGGGACGGTGATAGCTGGGGGGGTGTGTGATGGGACAGCGTGAGTTGGGGAGTGTGTGATTGGACAGTGTGAGTTGGGGGGAGTGTGTGATGGGACAGTGTGAGTTGGGGAGTGTGTGATGGGACGGTGTGAGTTGGGGGAGTGTGTGATGAGACGGTGTGAGTTGGGGGAGTGTGTGATGGGACAGTGGGAGTTGGGGGGGGCGAGTGTGTGATGGGACGGTGTGAGTTGGGGGAGTGTGTGATGAGACAGTTTGAGTTGGCGGAGTGTGTCATGAGACAGTGTGAGTTGGGGGAGTATGTGATGGGACAGGGTGACTTGGGGAGTGTGTGATGAGACAGTGTGAATTGGGGCGTGTGTGATGGGACGGTGTGACTTGGGGGGAGTGTGTGAGGGGATGGTGTTAGTTGGGGGGAGTGTGTGATGGGGCGGTTTGAGTTAGGGAGTGTGTGATGGGAGAGTGTGAGTTGGGGTGAGTGTGTGATGGGACAGTGTGAGTTGGGGGAGTGTGTGATGGGACAGTGCAGTTGGGGAGTGTGTGATGGGACAGTGTGAGTTGGGGAGTGTGTGATTGGACAGTGTGAGTTTGGGGGTTGTGTGTGATGGGACGGTGCGAGTTGGAGGAGTGTGTGATGGGACGGTGTACGTTGGGGGAGTGTGTGATGGGACGGTGTAAGTTGGGGGAGTGTGTGATGGGACAGTGTGAGTTGAGGAGTGTGTGATTGGACAGTGTGAGTTAAGGGGAGTGTGTGATGGGACAGTTAGTTGGGGAGAGTGTGATGGGACGGTGTGAGTTGGGGGAGGGTGTGATGAGACAGTGCAAGTTGGGGGAGTGTTTGATGAGACAGTATGAATTGGGGGGAGTGTGTGATGGGCTAGTGTGAGTTGGGGAGTTTGTGATGGGACGGTGTGAGTTGGGGAGTGTGTGATGGGATAGTGTAGTTGAGGAGTGTGTGCTGACACAGTGTGAGCTGAGGGAGTGTCTGATGGGACGGTGTTAGTTGGGCGACTGTGTGTTGGGACATTGTGATTGGGGGGATTGTGTGATGGGACGGTGTTAGCTGGGGGAGTGTGTGAATGGACAGTATGAGTTGAGGGGAGTGTGTGATGGGAGAGTCTGAGTTGGGGGAGTGTGTGATGAGACGGTGTGAGTTGGGGCAGTGTGTGATGGGACGGTGTAAGTTGGGGGAGTGTGTGATGGGACGTTGTGAGTTGGGGAGTGTGTGATGGGACAGTGTAGTTGGGCAGTGTGTGATCAGATAGTGTGAGTTGGGGGAGTGTGTGATGGGACAGTGTGAGTTGGGGAGTGTGTGATGGGACAGTTAGTTGGGGGAGAGTGTGATGGGACGGTGTGAGTTGGGGGAGGCTGCAATGAGACAGTGCAAGTTGGGGGAGTGTTTGATGAGACAGTATGAATTGGGGGGAGTGTGTGATGGGACGGTGTAAGTTGGGGGAGTGTGTGATGGGACGTTGTGAGTTGGGGAGTGTGTGATGGGACAGTGTAGTTGGGCAGTGTGTGATGGGACAGAGTGAGTTGGGGAGTGTGTGATTGGACAGAGTGAGTTGGGGGTTCTGTCTGATGGGACAGTGCGAGTCAGAGGAGTGTGTGATGGGACGGTGTAAGTTGGGGGAGTGTGTGATGGGACGGTGAGAGTTGGCGGAGTGTGTGATGGGACAGTGTGAGATGGGGGGAGTGTGTGATGGCACGGTGCTAGTTGGGGGAGTGTGTGATGGGACGGTGTTAGTTGGAGGAGTGTGTGATGGGACGGTGTAAGTTGGGGGGAGTGTGTGATGGGGCAGTGTGAGTTGGGGGAGTGTGTGATGGGACAGTGTGAGTTGAGGGAGTGTGTGATGGGACGGTGTTAGTTGGGGGATTGTGTGATGGGACGGTGTTAGCTTGGGGAGTGTGTGATTGGACAGTGTGAGTTGGGGGTTCTGTCTGATGGGACAGTGCGAGTCGGAGGAGTGTGTGATGGGACGGTGTAAGTTGGGGGAGTGTGTGACGGGACGGAGTTAGTTAGGGGAGTGTCTGACGGGACGGTGTTAGTTGGGGGAGTGTGTGATGGGACAGTGTGAGTTGGGGGGAGTGTGTGATGGGACGCTGTTAGTTGGGGGAGTGTGTGATGGGACGGTGTTAGCTGGGGGAGTGTGTGATGGGACAGTGTTAGATGGGGATAGTGTCTGATGGGACGGTGTGAGTTGGGGGAGTGTGTGATGGGACGGTGTTAGTTGGGGGAGTGTGTGATGGGACGGTGTTAGTTGGGGGAGTGTGTGATGGGACGGTGTGAGTTGGGGGGAGTGTGTGATGGGACGGTGTTAGTTGTGGGGAGTGTGTGATGGGACGGTGTAAGTTGGGGGAGTGTGTGACGGGACGGAGTTAGTTAGGGGAGTGTCTGACGGGCCGGTGTTAGTTGGGGGAGTGTGTGATGGGACAGTGTGCGTTGGGGGGAGTGTGTGATGGGACGGTGTTAGTTGGGGGAGTGTGTGATGGGACGGTGTTAGCTGGGGGAGTGTGTGATGGGACAGTGTGAGTTGGGGAGTGTGTGATTGGACAGTGTGAGTTGGGGAGTGTGTGATGGGACAGTGTGAGTTGGGGAGTGTGTGATGGGACAGTGCAAGTTGGGGGGAGTGTGTGATGGGACGGTGTTAGTTGGGGGAGTGTGTGATGGGACGGTGTTAGCTGGGGGAGTGTGTGATGGGACAGTGTTAGTTGGGGATAGTGTCTGATGGGACGGTGTGAGTTGGGGGAGTGTGTGATGGGACGGTGTTAGTTGAAGGAGTGTGTGATGGGACGGTGTTAGTTGGGGGAGTGTGTGATGGGACAGTGTGAGTTGGGGGGAGTGTGTGATGGGACGCTGTTAGTTGGGGGAGTGTGTGATGGGACGGTGTTAGCTGGGGGAGTGTGTGATGGGACAGTGTTAGATGGGGATAGTGTCTGATGGGACGGTGTGAGTTGGGGGAGTGTGTGATGGGACGGTGTTAGTTGGGGGAGTGTGTGATGGGACGGTGTTAGTTGGGGGAGTGTGTGCTGGGACGGTGTGAGTTGGGGGGAGTGTGTGATGGGACGGTGTTAGTTGTGGGGAGTGTGTGATGGGACGGTGTAAGTTGGGGGAGTGTGTGACGGGACGGAGTTAGTTAGGGGAGTGTCTGACGGGCCGGTGTTAGTTGGGGGGAGTGTGTGATGGGACAGTGTGAGTTGGGGGGAGTGTGTGATGGGACGGTGTTAGTTGGGGGAGTGTGTGATGGGACGGTGTTAGCTGGGGGAGTGTGTGATGGGACAGTGTGAGTTGGGGAGTGTGTGATTGGACAGTGTGAGTTGGGGAGTGTGTGATGGGACAGTGTGAGTTGGGGAGTGTGTGATGGGACAGTGCAAGTTGGGGGGAGTGTGTGATGGGACGGTGTTAGTTGGGGGAGTGTGTGATGGGACGTTGTGAGTTGGGGAGTGTGTGATGGGACAGTGTAGTTGGGCAGTGTGTGATGGGACAGAGTGAGTTGGGGAGTGTGTGATTGGACAGAGTGAGTTGGGGGTTCTGTCTGATGGGACAGTGCGAGTCAGAGGAGTGTGTGATGGGACGGTGTAAGTTGGGGGAGTGTGTGATGGGACGGTGAGAGTTGGCGGAGTGTGTGATGGGACAGTGTGAGATGGGGGGAGTGTGTGATGGCACGGTGCTAGTTGGGGGAGTGTGTGATGGGACGGTGTTAGTTGGAGGAGTGTGTGATGGGACGGTGTAAGTTGGGGGGAGTGTGTGATGGGGCAGTGTGAGTTGGGGGAGTGTGTGATGGGACAGTGTGAGTTGAGGGAGTGTGTGATGGGACGGTGTTAGTTGGGGGATTGTGTGATGGGACGGTGTTAGCTTGGGGAGTGTGTGATTGGACAGTGTGAGTTGGGGGTTCTGTCTGATGGGACAGTGCGAGTCGGAGGAGTGTGTGATGGGACGGTGTAAGTTGGGGGAGTGTGTGACGGGACGGAGTTAGTTAGGGGAGTGTCTGACGGGACGGTGTTAGTTGGGGGAGTGTGTGATGGGACAGTGTGAGTTGGGGGGAGTGTGTGATGGGACGCTGTTAGTTGGGGGAGTGTGTGATGGGACGGTGTTAGCTGGGGGAGTGTGTGATGGGACAGTGTTAGATGGGGATAGTGTCTGATGGGACGGTGTGAGTTGGGGGAGTGTGTGATGGGACGGTGTTAGTTGGGGGAGTGTGTGATGGGACGGTGTTAGTTGGGGGAGTGTGTGATGGGACGGTGTGAGTTGGGGGGAGTGTGTGATGGGACGGTGTTAGTTGTGGGGAGTGTGTGATGGGACGGTGTAAGTTGGGGGAGTGTGTGACGGGACGGAGTTAGTTAGGGGAGTGTCTGACGGGCCGGTGTTAGTTGGGGGAGTGTGTGATGGGACAGTGTGCGTTGGGGGGAGTGTGTGATGGGACGGTGTTAGTTGGGGGAGTGTGTGATGGGACGGTGTTAGCTGGGGGAGTGTGTGATGGGACAGTGTGAGTTGGGGAGTGTGTGATTGGACAGTGTGAGTTGGGGAGTGTGTGATGGGACAGTGTGAGTTGGGGAGTGTGTGATGGGACAGTGCAAGTTGGGGGGAGTGTGTGATGGGACGGTGTTAGTTGGGGGAGTGTGTGATGGGACGGTGTTAGCTGGGGGAGTGTGTGATGGGACAGTGTTAGTTGGGGATAGTGTCTGATGGGACGGTGTGAGTTGGGGGAGTGTGTGATGGGACGGTGTTAGTTGAAGGAGTGTGTGATGGGACGGTGTTAGTTGGGGGAGTGTGTGATGGGACAGTGTGAGTTGGGGGGAGTGTGTGATGGGACGCTGTTAGTTGGGGGAGTGTGTGATGGGACGGTGTTAGCTGGGGGAGTGTGTGATGGGACAGTGTTAGATGGGGATAGTGTCTGATGGGACGGTGTGAGTTGGGGGAGTGTGTGATGGGACGGTGTTAGTTGGGGGAGTGTGTGATGGGACGGTGTTAGTTGGGGGAGTGTGTGCTGGGACGGTGTGAGTTGGGGGGAGTGTGTGATGGGACGGTGTTAGTTGTGGGGAGTGTGTGATGGGACGGTGTAAGTTGGGGGAGTGTGTGACGGGACGGAGTTAGTTAGGGGAGTGTCTGACGGGCCGGTGTTAGTTGGGGGAGTGTGTGATGGGACAGTGTGAGTTGGGGGGAGTGTGTGATGGGACGGTGTTAGTTGGGGGAGTGTGTGATGGGACGGTGTTAGCTGGGGGAGTGTGTGATGGGACAGTGTGAGTTGGGGAGTGTGTGATTGGACAGTGTGAGTTGGGGAGTGTGTGATGGGACAGTGTGAGTTGGGGAGTGTGTGATGGGACAGTGCAAGTTGGGGGGAGTGTGTGATGGGACGGTGTTAGTTGGGGGAGTGTGTGATGGGATGGTGTTAGCTGGGGGAGTGTGTGATGGGACAGTGTTAGTTGGGGATAGTGTCTGATGGGACGGTGTGAGTTGGGGGAGTGTGTGATGGGACGGTGTTAGTTGTGGGGAGTGTGTGATGGGACGGTGTAAGTTGGGGGAGTGTGTGACGGGACGGAGTTAGTTAGGGGAGTGTCTGACGGGACGGTGTTAGTTGGGGGAGTGTGTGATGGGACAGTGTGAGTTGGGGGGAGTGTGTGATGGGACGGTGTTAGTTGGGGGAGTGTGTGATGGGACGGTGTTAGCTGGGGGAGTGTGTGATGGGACAGTGTGAGTTGGGGAGTGTGTGATTGGACAGTGTGAGTTGGGGAGTGTGTGATGGGACAGTGTGAGTTGGGGAGTGTGTGATGGGACAGTGCAAGTTGGGAGAGGGTGAGCTGGGGGAGTGTGTGATTCGACAGTGAGAGTTGGGGGAGTGTGTGATGGGACAGTATGAGTTGGGGGGAGTGTCTGATGGGAGAGTCTGAGTTGGGGGAGTGTGTGATGAGACGGTGTGAGTTGGGGGAGTGTGTGTCAGTGTGATTTGGGAGAGCGAGTGTGTGATGGGACAGTGCAAGTTGGGAGAGTGTAAGTTGGGGAGTGGGTGATGAGACAGTGTGAATTGGGAGAGTGTGTTATGGGACAGTGTGAGTTGGGGAGTGTGTGATGAGGCGGTGTGAGTTGGGGGGAGTGTGTGATGAGACAGTGTAGTTGGGGAGTGTGTGACGGGACAGTGTGAGTTGGGGAGAGTGTGATTGGACAGTGTGAGTTGGGGGGAGTGTGTGATGGGACATTCTGAGTAGGGAGAGTGTGTGATGGGACGGTGTAAGTTGGGGGAGTGTGTGATGGGACGGTGTAGGTTGGGGGAGTGTGTGATGGTACGGTGTTAGTTGGGTGAGTGTGTGATGGGATAGTGTGAGTTGGGGGGAGTGTGTGATGGGACGGTGTTAGTTGGGGGGATTGTGTGATGGGACGGTGTAAGTTGGGGGAGAGTGTGACGGGACGGTGTTAGTTGGGGGAGTGTCTGATGGGACAGTGTTAGTTGGGGGAGTGTGTGATGGGACAGTGTGAGTTGGGGGGAGTGTGTGATGGGACGGTGTTTGTTGGGGGAGTGTGTGATGGGACGGTGTTAGCTGGGGGAGTGTGTGATGGGACAGTGTGAGTTGGGGGGAGTGTGTGATGGGATGGTGTTAGTTGGGGGGAGTGTGTGATGGGACGGTGTAGGTTGGGGGAGTGTGTGATGGGACAGTGTGAGTTGGGGAGTGTGTGATTGGACAGTGTGAGTTAGGGGGAGTGTGTGATGGGACACTGTGAGTTGAGGAGTGTGAGTTGGGGGGGTCGAGTGTGTGATGGGACAGTGTGAGTTGGGGGAGTGTGTGATGGGATAGTGTGAACTGGGGAGTTTGTGATGGGACGGTGTGAGTTGGGGAGTGTGTGATGGGACAGTGTAGTTGAGGAGTGTGTGCTGACACAGTGTGAGCTGAGGGAGTGTGTGATGGGACGGTGTTAGTTGGGGGAGTGTCTGATGGGACGGTGTTAGTTGGGGGACTGTGTGATGGGACATTGTGAGTTGGGGGGAGTGTGTGATGGGACGGTGTTAGTTGGGGGATTGTGTGATGGGACGGTGTTAGCTGGGGGAGTTTGTGATTGGACAGTGAGAGTTGGGGGAATGTGTGATGGGACACTGTGAGTTGGGGGAGTGTGTGATGGGACAGTGAGAGTTGGGGGAGTGTGTGATGGGACAGTGTGAGATGGGGGGGAGTGTGTGATGGGACAGTGTCAGTTGGGGGTATGTGTGATGGGACGGTGTTAGTTAGAGGAGTGTGTGATGGGACGGTGATAGCTGGGGCAGAGTGTGATGGGACAGTGTGAGTTGGGGAGTTTGTGATGGGACGGTGTGAGTTGGGGGAGTGTGTGATGAGAGGGTGTGAGTTGGGGGAGTGTGTGATGGGCTAGTGTGAGTTGGGGAGTGTGTGATGGGACAGTGTGAGTTGGGGCTTGTGTGATGGGACAGTGTGAGCTGGGGGAGTGTGTGATGGGACAGTCTGAGTTGGGGGAGTGTGTGATGGGATGGTGTGAGTTGGGGGAGTGTGCGATGGGACACTGTGAGTTGGGGGCGTGTGTGATGGGAGAGTGTGAGTTGGGGTGAGTGTGTGATGGGACATTGTGAGTTGGGGGAGTGTGTGATGGGACAGTGAGAGTTGGGGAGTGTGTGATGGGAGAGTGTGAGTTGGGGTGAGTGTGTGATGGGACATTGTGAGTTGGGGGAGTGTGTGATGGGACAGTGAGAGTTGGGGAGTGTGTGATGAGACAGTGTGAATTAGGGGGAGTGTGTGATGGGACAGTGTGAGATGGGGAGTGTGTGATGGGACAGTGTGAGTTGGGGGGGCGAGTGTGTGATGGGACAGTGTGAGTTGGGGAAGTGTGTGATGGGACGATGTAAGTTGGAGGAGTGTGTGATGGGACAGTGAGAGTTGCGGGAGTCTGTGATGGGATAGTTTGAGTTGGGCGAGTGTGTGATGGGACAGTCTGAGTTGGGGGAGTGTGTGATGGGACGGTGTAAGTTGGGGGAGTGTGTGATGAGACAGTGTGAATTGGAGTGTGTCATGCGACAGTGTGAGTTGGGGAAGTGTGTGATGGGACGATGTAAGTTGGAGGAGTGTGTGATGGGACAGTGAGAGTTGGGGCAGTCTGTGATGGGATAGTGTGAGTTGGGCGAGTGTGTGATGGGACGGTGTAAGTTGGGGGAGTGTGTGATGGGACAGTGTGAGTTGGGAGATGTGAGCTGGGGGAGTGTGTGATTGGACAGTGAGAGTTGGGGGAGTGTGTGATGAGACGCTGTGAGTTGGGGGAGTGTGTGATGGGACAGTGTGAGTTGGGGCCTGTGTGATGGGACAGTGTGAGTTGGGGGAGTGTGTGATGGGACAGTCTGAGTTGGGGGAGTGTGTGATGGGATGGTGTGAGTTGGGGGAGTGTGTGATGGGACAGTGTGAGTTGGGGGAATGTGTGATGGGACAGTGTGAGTTGGGGAGTGTGTGATGAGACAGTGTGAATTAGGGGGAATGTGTGATGGGACAGTGTGAGTTGGGGAGTGTGTGATGGGACAGTGTGAGTTGGGGGGGCGAGTGTGTGATGGGACGGTGTTAGTTGAAGGAGTGTGTGATGGGACGGTGTTAGTTGGGGGAGTGTGTGATGGGACGGTGTGAGTTGGGGGGAGTGTGTGATGGGACGGTGTTAGTTGTGGGGAGTGTGTGATGGGACGGTGTAAGTTGGGGGAGTGTGTGACGGGACGGAGTTAGTTAGGGGAGTGTCTGATGGGACGGTGTTAGTTGGAGGAGTGTGTGATGGGACAGTGTGAGTTGGGGGGAGTGTGTGATGGGACGGTGTTAGTTGGGGGAGTGTGTGATGGGACGGTGTTAGCTGGGGGAGTGTGTGATGGGACAGTGTGAGTTGGGGAGTGTGTGATTGGACAGTGTGAGTTGGGGAGTGTGTGATGGGACAGTGTGAGTTGGGGAGTGTGTGATGGGACAGTGCAAGTTGGGAGAGGGTGAGCTGGGGGAGTGTGTGATTCGACAGTGAGAGTTGGGGGAGTGTGTGATGGGACAGTATGAGTTGGGGGGAGTGTCTGATGGGAGAGTCTGAGTTGGGGGAGTGTGTGATGAGACGGTGTGAGTTGGGGGAGTGTGTGTCAGTGTGATTTGGGAGAGCGAGTGTGTGATGGGACAGTGCAAGTTGGGAGAGTGTGAGCTGGGGGAGTGTGTGATTCGACAGTGAGAGTTGGGGGAGTGTGTGATGGGACAGTGTGAGCTGAGGAGTGTGTGATGAGACAGTGTAAGTTGGGGAGTGGGTGATGAGACAGTGTGAATTGGGAGAGTGTGTTATGGGACAGTGTGAGTTGGGGAGTGTGTGATGAGGCGGTGTGAGTTGGGGGGAGTGTGTGATGAGACAGTGTAGTTGGGGAGTGTGTGACGGGACAGTGTGAGTTGGGGAGAGTGTGATTGGACAGTGTGAGTTGGGGGGAGTGTGTGATGGGACATTCTGAGTAGGGAGAGTGTGTGATGGGACGGTGTAAGTTGGGGGAGTGTGTGATGGGACGGTGTAGGTTGGGGGAGTGTGTGATGGTACGGTGTTAGTTGGGTGAGTGTGTGATGGGATAGTGTGAGTTGGGGGGAGTGTGTGATGGGACGGTGTTAGTTGGGGGGATTGTGTGATGGGACGGTGTAAGTTGGGGGAGAGTGTGACGGGACGGTGTTAGTTGGGGGAGTGTCTGATGGGACGGTGTTAGTTGGGGGAGTGTGTGATGGGACAGTGTGAGTTGGGGGGAGTGTGTGATGGGACGGTGTTTGTTGGGGGAGTGTGTGATGGGACGGTGTTAGCTGGGGGAGTGTGTGATGGGACAGTGTGAGTTGGGGGGAGTGTGTGATGGGATGGTGTTAGTTGGGGGAGTGTGTGATGGGACGGTGTAGGTTGGGGGAGTGTGTGATGGGACAGTGTGAGTTGGGGAGTGTGTGATTGGACAGTGTGAGTTAGGGGGAGTGTGTGATGGGACACTGTGAGTTGAGGAGTGTGAGTTGGGGGGGTCGAGTGTGTGATGGGACAGTGTGAGTTGGGGGAGTGTGTGATGGGATAGTGTGAACTGGGGAGTTTGTGATGGGACGGTGTGAGTTGGGGAGTGTGTGATGGGACAGTGTAGTTGAGGAGTGTGTGCTGACACAGTGTGAGCTGAGGGAGTGTGTGATGGGACGGTGTTAGTTGGGGGAGTGTCTGATGGGACGGTGTTAGTTGGGGGACTGTGTGATGGGACATTGTGAGTTGGGGGGAGTGTGTGATGGGACGGTGTTAGTTGGGGGATTGTGTGATGGGACGGTGTTAGCTGGGGGAGTTTGTGATTGGACAGTGAGAGTTGGGGGAATGTGTGATGGGACACTGTGAGTTGGGGGAGTGTGTGATGGGACAGTGAGAGTTGGGGGAGTGTGTGATGGGACAGTGTGAGATGGGGGGGAGTGTGTGATGGGACAGTGTCAGTTGGGGGTATGTGTGATGGGACGGTGTTAGTTAGAGGAGTGTGTGATGGGACGGTGATAGCTGGGGCAGAGTGTGATGGGACAGTGTGAGTTGGGGAGTTTGTGATGGGACGGTGTGAGTTGGGGGAGTGTGTGATGAGAGGGTGTGAGTTGGGGGAGTGTGTGATGGGCTAGTGTGAGTTGGGGAGTGTGTGATGGGACAGTGTGAGTTGGGGCTTGTGTGATGGGACAGTGTGAGCTGGGGGAGTGTGTGATGGGACAGTCTGAGTTGGGGGAGTGTGTGATGGGATGGTGTGAGTTGGGGGAGTGTGCGATGGGACACTGTGAGTTGGGGGCGTGTGTGATGGGAGAGTGTGAGTTGGGGTGAGTGTGTGATGGGACATTGTGAGTTGGGGGAGTGTGTGATGGGACAGTGAGAGTTGGGGAGTGTGTGATGGGAGAGTGTGAGTTGGGGTGAGTGTGTGATGGGACATTGTGAGTTGGGGGAGTGTGTGATGGGACAGTGAGAGTTGGGGAGTGTGTGATGAGACAGTGTGAATTAGGGGGAGTGTGTGATGGGACAGTGTGAGATGGGGAGTGTGTGATGGGACAGTGTGAGTTGGGGGGGCGAGTGTGTGATGGGACAGTGTGAGTTGGGGAAGTGTGTGATGGGACGATGTAAGTTGGAGGAGTGTGTGATGGGACAGTGAGAGTTGCGGGAGTCTGTGATGGGATAGTTTGAGTTGGGCGAGTGTGTGATGGGACAGTCTGAGTTGGGGGAGTGTGTGATGGGACGGTGTAAGTTGGGGGAGTGTGTGATGAGACAGTGTGAATTGGAGTGTGTCATGCGACAGTGTGAGTTGGGGAAGTGTGTGATGGGACGATGTAAGTTGGAGGAGTGTGTGATGGGGCAGTGAGAGTTGGGGCAGTCTGTGATGGGATAGTGTGAGTTGGGCGAGTGTGTGATGGGACAGTGTGAGTTGGGAGATGTGAGCTGGGGGAGTGTGTGATTGGACAGTGAGAGTTGGGGGAGTGTGTGATGAGACGCTGTGAGTTGGGGGAGTGTGTGATGGGACAGTGTGAGTTGGGGCCGGTGTGATGGGACAGTGTGAGTTGGGGGAGTGTGTGATGGGACAGTCTGAGTTGGGGGAGTGTGTGATGGGATGGTGTGAGTTGGGGGAGTGTGTGATGGGACAGTGTGAGTTGGGGGAATGTGTGATGGGACAGTGTGAGTTGGGGAGTGTGTGATGAGACAGTGTGAATTAGGGGGAATGTGTGATGGGACAGTGTGAGTTGGGGAGTGTGTGATGGGACAGTGTGAGTTGGGGGGGCGAGTGTGTGATGGGACTGTGTGAGTTGGGGGAGTGTGTGATGAGACAGTTTGAGTTGGCGGAGTGTGTAATGAGACAGTGTGAGTTGGGGAGTGTGTGATGAAACAGTGTGAGTTGGGGGAGTATGTGATGGGACAGGGTGAGTTGGGGAGTGTGTGATGAGACAGTGTGAATTGGGGAATGTGTGATGAGACAGTGTGAATTGGGGGAGTGTGCGATGGGACAGTGTGAGTTGGATAGTGTGTGATGGACACTGTGATTTGGGGGAGTGTGTGATGGGACAGTGAGAGTTGGGGGAGTGTGTGATGGGACTGTGTGAGTTGGGCGAGTGTGTGATGGGACAGTCTGAGTTGGGGGAGTGTGTGATGGGACGGTGTAAGTTGGGGGGGTGTGTGATTGGACAGTGTGAGTTGGGGGTTGTGTCTGATGGGACGGTGCGAATTGGAGGAGTGTGTGATGGGACGGTGTAAGCTGGGGGAGTGTGTGATGGGACGGTGTGAGTTGGGGGGAGTGTGTGATGGGATGGTGTTAGTTGGGGGGAGTGTGTGATGGGACGGTGTAAGTTGGGGGAGTGTGTGATGGGACAGTGTGAGTTGGGGAGTGTGTGATTGGACAGTGTGAGTTAGGGGGAGTGTGTGATGGGACAGTGTGAGTTGGGGAGTGTGTGATGGGACAGTGTGAGTTGTGGGAATGTGTGATGGGACAGTGTGAGTTGGGGAGTGTGTGATGAGACAGTGTGAATTAGGGAGAATGTGTGATGGAACAGTGTGAGTTGGGGAGTGTGTGAGGGGACAGCGTGAGTTCGGGGGGGGCGAGTGTGTGATGGGACGGTGTGGGTTGGGGTAGTGTGTGATGAGACAGTTTGAGTTGGCGGAGTGTGTGATGAGACAGTTTGAGTTTGCGGAGTGTGTGATGAGACAGTGTGAGTTGGGGAGTGTGTGATGAAATGGTGTGAATTGGGGCGTGTGTGATGGGACGGTGTAAGTTGGGGGGAGTGTGTGATGGGGCAGTGTGAGTTGGGGGAGTGTGTGATGGGACAGTGTGAGTTGGGGGAGTGTGTGATGGGACGGTGTTAGTTGGGGGATTGTGTGATGGGACGGTGTTAGCTTGGGGAGTGTGTGATTGGACAGTGTGAGTTGGGGGTTCTGTCTGATGGGACAGTGCGAGTCGGAGGAGTGTGTGATGGGACGGTGTAAGTTGGGAGAGTGTGTGATGGGACGGTGTAAGTTGGGGGAGTGTGTGATGGGACGGTGAGAGTTGGGGGAGTGTGTGATGGGACAGTGCGAGATGGGGGGAGTGTGTGAAGGGATGGTGTTAGTTGGGGGAGTGTGTGATGGGACGGTGTTAGTTGGAGGAGTTTGTGATGGGACGGTGATAGCTGGGGGGGTGTGTGATGGGACAGCGTGAGTTGGGGAGTGTGTGATTGGACAGTGTGAGATGGGGGGAGTGTGTGATGGGACGGTGTTAGTTGGGGGAGTGTGTGATGGGACGGTGATAGCTGGGGGAGTGTGTGATGGGACAGTGTGAGTTGGGGAGTGTGTGATTGGACAGTGTGAGTTGGGGGGAGTGTGTGATGGGACAGTGTGAGTTGGGGTAATGTGTGATGGGACAGTGTGAGTTGGGGAGTGTGTGATGAGACTGTGTGAATTAGAGGGAATGTGTGATGGGACAGTGTGAGTTGGGGAGTGTGTGATGGGACGGTGTGAATTGGGGTGAGTGTGTGAGGGGATGTTGTTAGTTGGGGGGAGTGTGTGATGGAAGAGTGTGTTGGGGTGAGTGTGTGATGGGACAGTGTCAGTTGGGGTAATGTGTGATGGGACAGTGTGAGTTGGGGAGTGTGTGATGAGACTGTGTGAATTAGGGGGAATGTGTGATGGGACAGTGTGAGTTGGGGAGTGTGTCATGGGACAGCGTGAGTTGGGGGGGGCGAGTGTGTGATGGGACGGTGTGAGTTGGGGGAGTGTGTGTTGAGAAAGTTTGAGTTCACGGAGTGTCTGATGAGACAGTGTGAATTGGGGCGTGTGTGATGGGACGGTGTGACTTGGGGCGAGTGTGTGAGGGGATGGTGTTAGTTGGGGTGAGTGTGTGATGGGACAGTGTGAGTTGGGGAGTGTGTGATGGGACGGTGTGAGTTGGGGGAGTGTGTGATGAGACGGTGTGAGTCGGGGGAGTGTGTGATGGGACAGTGTGAGTTGGGGGAGTGTGTGAAGGGACAGTGAGAGTTGGGGGAGTCTGTGATGGGATAGTGTTAGTTGGGGGGAGTGTGTGATGGGGCGGTTTGAGTTAGGGAGTGTGTGATGGGAGAGTGTGAGTTGGGGTGAGTGTGTGATGGAACAGTGTGAGTTGGGGGAGTGTGTGATGGGACAGTGAGAGTTGGGGAGTGTGTGATGAGACAGTGTGAATTAGGGGGAGTGTGTGATGGGACAGTGTGAGATGGGGTGTGTGTGATGGGACAGTGCAGTTGGGGAGTGTGTGATGGGACAGTGTGAGTTGGGGAGTGTGTGATTGGACAGTGTGAGTTTGGGGGTTGTGTGTGATGGGACAGTGTGAGTTGGGGGAGTGTGTGCTGGGACGGTGTTAGTTGGGGGAGTGTGTGATGGGACGGTGAGAGTTGGGGGAGTGTGTGATGGGACGGTGTGAGATGGGGGAGTGTGTGATGGGACGGTGTTAGTTGGGGGAGTGTGTGATGGGACGGTGTTAGTTGGAGGAGTGTGTGATGGGACGGTGATAGCTGGGGGAGTGTGTGATGGGACAGTGTGAGTTGGGGAGTGTGTGATTGGACAGTGTGAGTTGGGGGGAGTGTGTGATGGGACAGTGTGAGTTGGGGAGTGTGTGATGGGACAGTGTGAGTTGGGGGAATGTGTGATGGGACAGTGTGAGTTGGGGAGTGTGTGATGAGACAGTGTGAATTAGGGAGAATGTGTGATGGAACAGTGTGAGTTGGGGAGTGTGTGAGGGGACAGCGTGAGTTCGGGGGGGGCGAGTGTGTGATGGGACGGTGTGAGTTGGGGTAGTGTGTGATGAGACAGTTTGAGTTGGCGGAGTGTGTGATGAGACAGTTTGAGTTGGCGGAGTGTGTGATGAGACAGTGTGAGTTGGGGAGTGTGTGATGAAATGGTGTGAATTGGGGCGTGTGTGATGGGACGGTGTAAGTTGGGGGGAGTGTGTGATGGGGCAGTGTGAGTTGGGGGAGTGTGTGATGGGACAGTGTGAGTTGGGGGAGTGTGTGATGGGACGGTGTTAGTTGGGGGATTGTGTGATGGGACGGTGTTAGCTTGGGGAGTGTGTGATTGGACAGTGTGAGTTGGGGGTTCTGTCTGATGGGACAGTGCGAGTCGGAGGAGTGTGTGATGGGACGGTGTAAGTTGGGAGAGTGTGTGATGGGACGGTGTAAGTTGGGGGAGTGTGTGATGGGACGGTGAGAGTTGGGGGAGTGTGTGATGGGACAGTGCGAGATGGGGGGAGTGTGTGAAGGGACGGTGTTAGTTGGGGGAGTGTGTGATGGGACGGTGTTAGTTGGAGGAGTGTGTGATGGGACGGTGATAGCTGGGGGGGTGTGTGATGGGACAGCGTGAGTTGGGGAGTGTGTGATTGGACAGTGTGAGTTGGGGGGAGTGTGTGATGGGACAGTGTGAGTTGGGGAGTGTGTGATGGGACGGTGTGAGTTGGGGGAGTGTGTGATGAGACGGTGTGAGTTGGGGGAGTGTGTGATGGGACAGTGGGAGTTGGGGGGGGCGAGTGTGTGATGGGACGGTGTGAGTTGGGGGAGTGTGTGATGAGACAGTTTGAGTTGGCGGAGTGTGTCATGAGACAGTGTGAGTTGGGGGAGTATGTGATGGGACAGGGTGACTTGGGGAGTGTGTGATGAGACAGTGTGAATTGGGGCGTGTGTGATGGGACGGTGTGACTTGGGGGGAGTGTGTGAGGGGATGGTGTTAGTTGGGGGGAGTGTGTGATGGGGCGGTTTGAGTTAGGGAGTGTGTGATGGGAGAGTGTGAGTTGGGGTGAGCGTGTGATGGGACAGTGTGAGTTGGGGGAGTGTGTGATGGGACAGTGCAGTTGGGGAGTGTGTGATGGGACAGTGTGAGTTGGGGAGTGTGTGATTGGACAGTGTGAGTTTGGGGGTTGTGTGTGATGGGACGGTGCGAGTTGGAGGAGTGTGTGATGGGACGGTGTACGTTGGGGGAGTGTGTGATGGGACGGTGTAAGTTGGGGGAGTGTGTGATGGGACAGTGTGAGTTGAGGAGTGTGTGATGGGACAGTGTGAGTTGGGGAGTGTGTGATTGGACAGTGTGAGTTTGGGGGTTGTGTGTGATGGGACGGTGCGAGTTGGAGGAGTGTGTGATGGGACGGTGTACGTTGGGGGAGT
This sequence comes from Mobula birostris, assembly GCF_030028105.1. Lineage (NCBI taxonomy): Eukaryota > Metazoa > Chordata > Chondrichthyes > Myliobatiformes > Myliobatidae > Mobula > Mobula birostris. Next base: position 16,153 of record NW_027275183.1, read on the forward strand.
GTGTGATGGGACGGTGTAAGTTGGGGGAGTGTGTGATGGGACAGTGTGTGTTGAGGAGTGTGTGATTGGACAGTGTGAGTTAAGGGGAGTGTGTGATGGGACAGTTAGTTGGGGAGAGTGTGATGGGACGGTGTGAGTTGGGGGAGGGTGTGATGAGACAGTGCAAGTTGGGGGAGTGTTTGATGAGACAGTATGAATTGGGGGGAGTGTGTGATGGGCTAGTGTGAGTTGGGGAGTTTGTGATGGGACGGTGTGAGTTGGGGAGTGTGTGATGGGATAGTGTAGTTGAGGAGTGTGTGCTGACACAGTGTGAGCTGAGGGAGTGTCTGATGGGACGGTGTTAGTTGGGCGACTGTGTGTTGGGACATTGTGATTGGGGGGATTGTGTGATGGGACGGTGTTAGCTGGGGGAGTGTGTGAATGGACAGTATGAGTTGAGGGGAGTGTGTGATGGGAGAGTCTGAGTTGGGGGAGTGTGTGATGAGACGGTGTGAGTTGGGGCAGTGTGTGATGGGACGGTGTAAGTTGGGGGAGTGTGTGATGGGACGTTGTGAGTTGGGGAGTGTGTGATGGGACAGTGTAGTTGGGCAGTGTGTGATCAGATAGTGTGAGTTGGGGGAGTGTGTGATGGGACAGTGTGAGTTGGGGAGTGTGTGATGGGACAGTTAGTTGGGGGAGAGTGTGATGGGACGGTGTGAGTTGGGGGAGGCTGCAATGAGACAGTGCAAGTTGGGGGAGTGTTTGATGAGACAGTATGAATTGGGGGGAGTGTGTGATGGGACGGTGTAAGTTGGGGGAGTGTGTGATGGGACGTTGTGAGTTGGGGAGTGTGTGATGGGACAGTGTAGTTGGGCAGTGTGTGATGGGACAGAGTGAGTTGGGGAGTGTGTGATTGGACAGAGTGAGTTGGGGGTTCTGTCTCATGGGACAGTGCGAGTCAGAGGAGTGTGTGATGGGACGGTGTAAGTTGGGGGAGTGTGTGATGGGACGGTGAGAGTTGGCGGAGTGTGTGATGGGACAGTGTGAGATGGGGGGAGTGTGTGATGGCACGGTGCTAGTTGGGGGAGTGTGTGATGGGACGGTGTTAGTTGGAGGAGTGTGTGATGGGACGGTGTAAGTTGGGGGGAGTGTGTGATGGGGCAGTGTGAGTTGGGGGAGTGTGTGATGGGACAGTGTGAGTTGAGGGAGTGTGTGATGGGACGGTGTTAGTTGGGGGATTGTGTGATGGGACGGTGTTAGCTTGGGGAGTGTGTGATTGGACAGTGTGAGTTGGGGGTTCTGTCTGATGGGACAGTGCGAGTCGGAGGAGTGTGTGATGGGACGGTGTAAGTTGGGGGAGTGTGTGACGGGACGGAGTTAGTTAGGGGAGTGTGTGATGGGACAGTGTTAGATGGGGATAGTGTCTGATGGGACGGTGTGAGTTGGGGGAGTGTGTGATGGGACGGTGTTAGTTGGGGGAGTGTGTGATGGGACGGTGTTAGCTGGGGGAGTGTGTGATGGGACGGTGTGAGTTGGGGGGAGTGTGTGATGGGACGGTGTTAGTTGTGGGGAGTGTGTGATGGGACGGTGTAAGTTGGGGGAGTGTGTGACGGGACGGAGTTAGTTAGGGGAGTGTCTGACGGGCCGGTGTTAGTTGGGGGAGTGTGTGATGGGACAGTGTGCGTTGGGGGGAGTGTGTGATGGGACGGTGTTAGTTGGGGAGTGTGTGATGGGACGGTGTTAGCTGGGGGAGTGTGTGATGGGACAGTGTGAGTTGGGGAGTGTGTGATTGGACAGTGTGAGTTGGGGAGTGTGTGATGGGACAGTGTGAGTTGGGGAGTGTGTGATGGGACAGTGCAAGTTGGGGGGAGTGTGTGATGGGACGGTGTTAGTTGGGGGAGTGTGTGATGGGACGGTGTTAGCTGGGGAGTGTGTGATGGGACAGTGTTAGTTGGGGATAGTGTCTGATGGGACGGTGTGAGTTGGGGGAGTGTGTGATGGGACGGTGTTAGTTGAAGGAGTGTGTGATGGGACGGTGTTAGTTGGGGGAGTGTGTGATGGGACAGTGTGAGTTGGGGGGGAGTGTGTGATGGGACGCTGTTAGTTGGGGGAGTGTGTGATGGGACGGTGTTAGCTGGGGGAGTGTGTGATGGGACAGTGTTAGATGGGGATAGTGTCTGATGGGACGGTGTGAGTTGGGGGAGTGTGTGATGGGACGGTGTTAGTTGGGGGAGTGTGTGATGGGACGGTGTTAGTTGGGGGAGTGTGTGCTGGGACGGTGTGAGTTGGGGGGAGTGTGTGATGGGACGGTGTTAGTTGTGGGGAGTGTGTGATGGGACGGTGTAAGTTGGGGGAGTGTGTGACGGGACGGAGTTAGTTAGGGGAGTGTCTGACGGGCCGGTGTTAGTTGGGGGAGTGTGTGATGGGACAGTGTGAGTTGGGGGGAGTGTGTGATGGGACGGTGTTAGTTGGGGGAGTGTGTGATGGGACGGTGTTAGCTGGGGGAGTGTGTGATGGGACAGTGTGAGTTGGGGAGTGTGTGATTGGACAGTGTGAGTTGGGGAGTGTGTGATGGGACAGTGTGAGTTGGGGAGTGTGTGATGGGACAGTGCAAGTTGGGGGGAGTGTGTGATGGGACGGTGTTAGTTGGGGGAGTGTGTGATGGGATGGTGTTAGCTGGGGGAGTGTGTGATGGGACAGTGTTAGTTGGGGATAGTGTCTGATGGGACGGTGTGAGTTGGGGGAGTGTGTGATGGGACGGTGTTAGTTGTGGGGAGTGTGTGATGGGACGGTGTAAGTTGGGGGAGTGTGTGACGGGACGGAGTTAGTTAGGGGAGTGTCTGACGGGACGGTGTTAGTTGGGGGAGTGTGTGATGGGACAGTGTGAGTTGGGGGGAGTGTGTGATGGGACGGTGTTAGTTGGGGGAGTGTGTGATGGGACGGTGTTAGCTGGGGGAGTGTGTGATGGGACAGTGTGAGTTGGGGAGTGTGTGATTGGACAGTGTGAGTTGGGGAGTGTGTGATGGGACAGTGTGAGTTGGGGAGTGTGTGATGGGACAGTGCAAGTTGGGAGAGGGTGAGCTGGGGGAGTGTGTGATTCGACAGTGAGAGTTGGGGGAGTGTGTGATGGGACAGTATGAGTTGGGGGAGTGTCTGATGGGAGAGTCTGAGTTGGGGGAGTGTGTGATGAGACGGTGTGAGTTGGGGGAGTGTGTGTCAGTGTGATTTGGGAGAGCGAGTGTGTGATGGGACAGTGCAAGTTGGGAGAGTGTGAGCTGGGGGAGTGTGTGATTCGACAGTGAGAGTTGGGGGAGTGTGTGATGGGACAGTGTGAGCTGAGGAGTGTGTGATGAGACAGTGTAAGTTGGGGAGTGGGTGATGAGACAGTGTGAATTGGGAGAGTGTGTTATGGGACAGTGTGAGTTGGGGAGTGTGTGATGAGGCGGTGTGAGTTGGGGGGAGTGTGTGATGAGACAGTGTAGTTGGGGAGTGTGTGACGGGACAGTGTGAGTTGGGGAGAGTGTGATTGGACAGTGTGAGTTGGGGGGAGTGTGTGATGGGACATTCTGAGTAGGGAGAGTGTGTGATGGGACGGTGTAAGTTGGGGGAGTGTGTGATGGGACGGTGTAGGTTGGGGGAGTGTGTGATGGTACGGTGTTAGTTGGGTGAGTGTGTGATGGGATAGTGTGAGTTGGGGGGAGTGTGTGATGGGACGGTGTTAGTTGGGGGGATTGTGTGATGGGACGGTGTAAGTTGGGGGAGAGTGTGACGGGACGGTGTTAGTTGGGGGAGTGTCTGATGGGACGGTGTTAGTTGGGGGAGTGTGTGATGGGACAGTGTGAGTTGGGGGGAGTGTGTGATGGGACGGTGTTTGTTGGGGGAGTGTGTGATGGGACGGTGTTAGCTGGGGGAGTGTGTGATGGGACAGTGTGAGTTGGGGGGAGTGTGTGATGGGATGGTGTTAGTTGGGGGGAGTGTGTGATGGGACGGTGTAGGTTGGGGGAGTGTGTGATGGGACAGTGTGAGTTGGGGAGTGTGTGATTGGACAGTGTGAGTTAGGGGGAGTGTGTGATGGGACACTGTGAGTTGAGGAGTGTGAGTTGGGGGGGTCGAGTGTGTGATGGGACAGTGTGAGTTGGGGGAGTGTGTGATGGGATAGTGTGAACTGGGGAGTTTGTGATGGGACGGTGTGAGTTGGGGAGTGTGTGATGGGACAGTGTAGTTGAGGAGTGTGTGCTGACACAGTGTGAGCTGAGGGAGTGTGTGATGGGACGGTGTTAGTTGGGGGAGTGTCTGATGGGACGGTGTTAGTTGGGGGACTGTGTGATGGGACATTGTGAGTTGGGGGGAGTGTGTGATGGGACGGTGTTAGTTGGGGGATTGTGTGATGGGACGGTGTTAGCTGGGGGAGTTTGTGATTGGACAGTGAGAGTTGGGGGAATGTGTGATGGGACACTGAGTTGGGGGAGTGTGTGATGGGACAGTGAGAGTTGGGGGAGTGTGTGATGGGACAGTGTGAGATGGGGGGGAGTGTGTGATGGGACAGTGTCAGTTGGGGGTATGTGTGATGGGACGGTGTTAGTTAGAGGAGTGTGTGATGGGACGGTGATAGCTGGGGCAGAGTGTGATGGGACAGTGTGAGTTGGGGAGTTTGTGATGGGACGGTGTGAGTTGGGGGAGTGTGTGATGAGAGGGTGTGAGTTGGGGGAGTGTGTGATGGGCTAGTGTGAGTTGGGGAGTGTGTGATGGGACAGTGTGAGTTGGGGCTTGTGTGATGGGACAGTGTGAGCTGGGGGAGTGTGTGATGGGACAGTCTGAGTTGGGGGAGTGTGTGATGGGATGGTGTGAGTTGGGGGAGTGTGCGATGGGACACTGTGAGTTGGGGGCGTGTGTGATGGGAGAGTGTGAGTTGGGGTGAGTGTGTGATGGGACATTGTGAGTTGGGGGAGTGTGTGATGGGACAGTGAGAGTTGGGGAGTGTGTGATGGGAGAGTGTGAGTTGGGGTGAGTGTGTGATGGGACATTGTGAGTTGGGGGAGTGTGTGATGGGACAGTGAGAGTTGGGGAGTGTGTGATGAGACAGTGTGAATTAGGGGGAGTGTGTGATGGGACAGTGTGAGATGGGGAGTGTGTGATGGGACAGTGTGAGTTGGGGGGGCGAGTGTGTGATGGGACAGTGTGAGTTGGGGAAGTGTGTGATGGGACGATGTAAGTTGGAGGAGTGTGTGATGGGACAGTGAGAGTTGCGGGAGTCTGTGATGGGATAGTTTGAGTTGGGCGAGTGTGTGATGGGACAGTCTGAGTTGGGGGAGTGTGTGATGGGACGGTGTAAGTTGGGGGAGTGTGTGATGAGACAGTGTGAATTGGAGTGTGTCATGCGACAGTGTGAGTTGGGGAAGTGTGTGATGGGACGATGTAAGTTGGAGGAGTGTGTGATGGGACAGTGAGAGTTGGGGCAGTCTGTGATGGGATAGTGTGAGTTGGGCGAGTGTGTGATGGGACGGTGTAAGTTGGGGGAGTGTGTGATGGGACAGTGTGAGTTGGGAGATGTGAGCTGGGGGAGTGTGTGATTGGACAGTGAGAGTTGGGGGAGTGTGTGATGAGACGCTGTGAGTTGGGGGAGTGTGTGATGGGACAGTGTGAGTTGGGGCCTGTGTGATGGGACAGTGTGAGTTGGGGGAGTGTGTGATGGGACAGTCTGAGTTGGGGGAGTGTGTGATGGGATGGTGTGAGTTGGGGGAGTGTGTGATGGGACAGTGTGAGTTGGGGGAATGTGTGATGGGACAGTGTGAGTTGGGGAGTGTGTGATGAGACAGTGTGAATTAGGGGGAATGTGTGATGGGACAGTGTGAGTTGGGGAGTATGTGATGGGACAGTGTGAGTTGGGGGGGCGAGTGTGTGATGGGACTGTGTGAGTTGGGGGAGTGTGTGATGAGACAGTTTGAGTTGGCGGAGTGTGTAATGAGACAGTGTGAGTTGGGGAGTGTGTGATGAAACAGTGTGAGTTGGGGGAGTATGTGATGGGACAGGGTGAGTTGGGGAGTGTGTGATGAGACAGTGTGAATTGGGGAGTGTGTGATGAGACAGTGTGAATTGGGGGAGTGTGCGATGGGACAGTGTGAGTTGGATAGTGTGTGATGGACACTGTGATTTGGGGGAGTGTGTGATGGGACAGTGAGAGTTGGGGGAGTGTGTGATGGGACTGTGTGAGTTGGGCGAGTGTGTGATGGGACAGTCTGAGTTGGGGGAGTGTGTGATGGGACGGTGTAAGTTGGGGGGGTGTGTGATTGGACAGTGTGAATTGGGGGTTGTGTCTGATGGGACGGTGCGAATTGGAGGAGTGTGTGATGGGACGGTGTAAGCTGGGGGAGTGTGTGATGGGACGGTGTGAGTTGGGGGGAGTGTGTGATGGGATGGTGTTAGTTGGGGGGAGTGTGTGATGGGACGGTGTAAGTTGGGGGAGTGTGTGATGGGACAGTGTGAGTTGGGGAGTGTGTGATTGGACAGTGTGAGTTAGGGGGAGTGTGTGATGGGACACTGTGAGTTGGGGAGTGTGTGATTGGACAGTGTGAGTTGGGGGAGTGTGTGATGGGACGGTGTGAGTTGGGGGACTGTGTGATGAGACAGTTTGAGTTGGGCGAGTGTGTGATGGGACAGTGTGAATTGGGGGAGTGTGTGATGAGACAATGTGAGTTGTGGGAGTGTGTGATGGGACAGTGTGAGTTGGGGAGTGTGTGATGAGATAGTGTGAGTTGGGGACGTGTGTGATGGGACAGTGTGAGTTGGGGAGTGCGTAATGAGAAAGTGTAAGTTGGGGAGTGTGTGATCAGACATTGTGAATTGGAGGAGGGTGTCATGGGACAGTCTGAGTTGGGGAGTGTGTGATGGGACAGTTTGAGTTGGGGGGCGAGTGTGTGATCGGACAGTTAGTTGGGGGAGAGTGTGCTGGGACGGTGTGAGTTGGGGGAGGGTGTGATGAGACAGTGTGAGTTAGGGGGAGTGTGTGATGGGACACTGTGAGTTGGGGAGTGTGTGATGGTCGGTGTGAGTTGGGGTGGTCGAGTGTGTGATGGGACAGTGTGAGTTGGGGGAGTGTGTGATGGGACGGTGTGAGTTGGGGGACTGTGTGATGAGACAGTTTGAGTTGGGCTAGTGTGTGATGGGACAGTGTGAATAGGGGGAGTGTGTGATGAGACAATGTGAGTTGTGGGAGTGTGTGATGGGACAGTGTGAGTTGGGGAGTGTGTGATGAGATAGTGTGAGTTGGGGACGTGTGTGATGGGACAGTGTGAGTTGGGGAGTGCGTAATGAGACAGTGTAAGTTGGGGAGTGTGTGATCAGACATTGTGAATTGGAGGAGTGTGTCATGGGACAGTCTGAGTTGGGGAGTGTGTGATGGGACAGTTTGAGTTGGGGGGCGAGTGTGTGATGGGACAGTTTGAGTTGGGGGGCGAGTGTGTGATGGGAGAGTTAGTTGGGGGAGAGTGTGCTGGGACGGTGTGAGTTGGGGGAGGGTGTGATGAGACAGTGTGAGTTGGGGGAGTGTTTGATGAGACAGTATGAATTGGGGGGAGTGTGTGATGGGATAGTGTGAGTTGGGGAGTTTGTGATGGGACGGTGTGAGTTGGGGAGTGTGTGATGGGACAGTGTAGTTGAGGAGTGTGTGCTGACACAGTGTGAGCTGAGGGAGTGTGTGATGGGACGGTGTTAGTTGGGGGAGTGTCTGATGGGAAAGTGTTAGTTGGGGGACTGTGTGATGGGACATTGTGAGTTGGGGGGAGTGTGTGATGGGACGGTGTTAGTTGGGGGATTGTGTGATGGGACGGTGTTAGCTGGGGGAGTGTGTGATTGGACAGTCAGAGTTGGGGGAATGTGTGATGGGACAGTGTGAGTTGGGGGAGTGTGTGATGGGACATTCTGAGTTGGGAGTGTGTGTATTGGGACGGTGTAAGTTGGGGGAGTGTGTGATGGGACGGTGTTAGTTGGGGATAGTGTGTGATGGGACGGTGTGAGTTGGGGGAGTGTGTGATGGGACGGTGTTAGTTGGCGGAGTGTGTGATGGGACGGTGTGAGTTGGGGGAGTGTGTGATGGGACTGTGTGAGTTGGGCGAGTGTGTGATGGGACAGTCTGAGTTGGGGGAGTGTGTGATGGGACGGTGTAAGTTGGGGGAGTGTGTGATGGGACAGTGTGAATTGGGGAGTGTGTGATGAGACAGTGTAAGTTGGGGAGTTTGTGATGACACAGTGTGAATTGGAGTGTGTCATGGGACAGTGTGAGTTGGGGAGTGTGTGATGGACAGTGTGAGTTGGGGGAGTGTGTGCTGGGACGGTACGAGTTGGAGGATTGTGTGATGGGACAGTGTGAGATGGGGAGTGTGTGATGGGACAGTGTGAGTTGGGGAGGGCGAGTGCGTGATGGGACAGTGTGAGTTGGGGAAGTGTGTGATGGGACGATGTAAGTTGGAGGAGTGTGTGATGGGACAGTGAGAGTTGGGGGAGTCTGTGATGGGATAGTGTGAGTTAGGCGAGTGTGTGATGGGACAGTCTGAGTTGGGGGAGTGTGTGATAGGATGGTGTAAGTTGGGGGAGTGTGTGATGAGACAGTGTGAATTGGAGTGTGTCATGGGACAGTGCGAGTTGGGGAGTGTGTGATGAGGCGGTGTGAGTTGCGGGGAGTGTGTGATGGGACAGTGCAGTTGGGGAGTGTGTGATTGGACAGTGTGAGTTTGGGGGTTGTGTGTGATGGGACGGTGCGAGTTGGAGGAGTGTGTGATGGGACGGTGTAAGTTGGGGGAGTGTGTGATGGGACAGTGTGAGTTGGGGAGTGTGTCATTGGACAGCGTGAGTTAGGGGGAGAGTGTGATGGGACACTGAGTTGGGGAGTGTGTGATGGTCAGTGTGAGTTGGGGGGGTCGAGAGTGCAATGGGACAGTGTGAGTTGGGGGAGTGTGTGATTGAACGGTGTGAGTTGGGGGACTGTGTGATGAGACAGTTTGAGTTGGGGGAGTGTGTGATGGGACAGTGTGAGTTGGGCAGTGTGTGATAGGATAGTGTGAATTGGGGGAGTGTGTGATGAGACAATCTGAGTTGTGGGAGTGTGTGATGGGACAGTGTGAGTTGGGGAGTGTGTGATGAGATAGTCTGAGTTGGGGGAGTGTGTCATGGGACAGTCTGAATTGGGGAGTGTGTGATGGGACAGTTTGAGTTGGGGGGCGAGTGTGTGATGGGACAGTTAGTTGGGGGAGAGTGTGATGGGATGGTGTGAGTTGGAGGAGGGTGTGATGAGACAGTGTGAGTTGGAGAAGTGTTTGATGAGACAGTATGAATTGGGGGGAGTGTGTGATGGGATAGTGTGAGTTGGGGAGTTTGTGATGGGACGGTGTGAGTTGCGGAGTGTGTGATGGGACAGTGTAGTTGAGGAGTGTGTGCTGACACAGTGTGAGCTGAGGGAGTGTGTGATGGGACGGTGTTAGTTGGGGGAGTGTCTGATGGGACGGTGTTAGTTGGGGGACTGTGTGATGGGACATTCTGCGTTGGGGGGAGTGTGTGATGGGACGGTGTTAGTTGGGGGATTGTGTGATGGGACGGTGTTAGCTGGGAGAGTGTGTGATTGGACAGTGAGAGTTGGGGGAATGTGTGATGGGACAGTGTGAGTTGGGGAGTGTGTGATGAGATAGTGTGAGTTGGGGCAGTGTGTGATGGGACAGTGTGAGTTGGGGAGTGCGTAATGAGACAGTGTAAGTTGGGGAGTTTGTGATCAGACAGTGTGAATTGGGGGAGTGTGTCATGGGACAGTCTGAGTTGGGGAGTGTGTGATGGGACAGTTTGAGTTGGGGGGCGAGTGTGTGATGGGACAGTTAGTTGGGGGAGAGTGTGATGGGACGGTGTGAGTTGGGGGAGGTTGTGATGAGACAGTGTGAGTTGGAGGAGTGTTTGATGAGACAGTATGAATTGGGGGGAGTGTGTGATGGGATAGTGTGAGTTGGGGAGTTTGTGATGGGACGGTGTGAGTTGCGGAGTGTGTGATGGGACAGTGTAGTTGAGGAGTGTGTGCTGACACAGTGTGAGCTGAGGGAGTGTGTGATGGGACGGTGTTAGTTGGGGGAGTGTCTGATGGGACGGTGTTAGTTGGGGGACTGTGTGATGGGACATTGTGAGTTGGGGGGAGTGTGTCATGGGACGGTGTTAGTTGGGGGATTGTGTGATGGGCCGGTGTTAGCTGGGGGAGTGGGTGATTGGACAGTGAGAGTTGGGGGAATGTGTGATGGGACAGTGTGAGTTGGGGGGAGTGTGTGATGGGACATTCTCAGTTGGGAGTGTGTGTATTGGAACGGTGCAAGTTGGGGGAGTGTGTGATGGGACGGTGTTAGTTGGGGATAGTGTGTGATGGGACGGTGTGAGTTGGGGGAGTGTGTGATGGGACGGTGTTAGTTGGGGGAGTGTGTGATAGGACGGTGTTAGTTGGGGGAATGTGTGATGGGACGGTGTGAGTTGGGGGGAGTGTGTGATGGGACGGTGTTAGTTGTGGGGAGTGTGTGATGGGACGGTGTAAGTTGGGGGAGTGTGTGACGGGACGGAGTTAGTTAGGGGAGTGTCTGACGGGACGGTGTTAGTTGGGGGAGTGTGTGATGGGACAGTGTGAGTTGGGGGGAGTGTGTGATGGGACGGTGTTAGTTGGGGGAGTGTGTGATGGGACGGTGTTAGCTGGGGGAGTGTGTGATGGGACAGTATTAGTTGGGGATAGTGTCTGACGGGACGGTGTGAGTTGGGGGAGTGTGTGATGGGACGGTGTTAGTTGGGGGAGTGTGTGATGGGACGGTGTTAGTTGGGGGAGTGTGTGATGGGACGGTGTGAGTTGGGGGGAGTGTGTGATGGGACGGTGTTAGTTGTGGGGAGTGTGTGATGGGACGGTGTAAGTTGGGGGAGTGTGTGACGGGACGGAGTTCGTTAGGGGAGTGTCTGACGGGCCGGTGTTAGTTGGGGGAGTGTGTGATGGGACAGTGTGAGTTGGGGGGAGTGTGTGATGGGACGGTGTTAGTTGGGGGAGTGTGTGATGGGACGGTGTTAGCTGGGGGAGTGTGTGATGGGACAGTGTGAGTTGGGGAGTGTGTGATTGGACAGTGTGAGTTGGGGAGTGTGTGATGGGACAGTGTGAGTTGGGGAGTGTGTGATGGGACAGTGCAAGTTGGGGGGAGTGTGTGATGGGACGGTGTTAGTTGGGGGAGTGTGTGATGGGACGGTGTTAGCTGGGGGAGTGTGTGATGGGACAGTGTTAGTTGGGGATAGTGTCTGATGGGACGGTGTGAGTTGGGGGAGTGTGTGATGGGACGGTGTTAGTTGAAGGAGTGTGTGATGGGACGGTGTTAGTTGGGGGAGTGTGTGATGGGACGGTGTGAGTTGGGGGGAGTGTGTGATGGGACGGTGTTAGTTGTGGGGAGTGTGTGATGGGACGGTGTAAGTTGGGGGAGTGTGTGACGGGACGGAGTTAGTTAGGGGAGTGTCTGATGGGACGCTGTTAGTTGGGGGAGTGTGTGATGGGACAGTGTGAGTTGGGGGGAGTGTGTGATGGGACGGTGTTAGTTGGGGGAGTGTGTGATGGGACGGTGTTAGCTGGGGGAGTGTGTGATGGGACAGTGTGAGTTGGGGAGTGTGTGATTGGACAGTGTGAGTTGGGGAGTGTGTGATGGGACAGTGTGAGTTGGGGAGTGTGTGATGGGACAGTGCAAGTTGGGAGAGGGTGAGCTGGGGGAGTGTGTGATTCGACAGTGAGAGTTGGGGGAGTGTGTGATGGGACAGTATGAGTTGGGGGGAGTGTCTGATGGGAGAGTCTGAGTTGGGGGAGTGTGTGATGAGACGGTGTGAGTTGGGGGAGTGTGTGTCAGTGTGATTTGGGAGAGCGAGTGTGTGATGGGACAGTGCAAGTTGGGAGAGTGTGAGCTGGGGGAGTGTGTGATTCGACAGTGAGAGTTGGGGGAGTGTGTGATGGGACAGTGTGAGCTGAGGAGTGTGTGATGAGACAGTGTAAGTTGGGGAGTGGGTGATGAGACAGTGTGAGTTGGGGAGTGTGTGACGGGACAGTGTGAGTTGGGGAGAGTGTGATTGGACAGTGTGAGTTGGGGGGAGTGTGTGATGGGACATTCTGAGTAGGGAGAGTGTGTGATGGGACGGTGTAAGTTGGGGGAGTGTGTGATGGGACGGTGTAGGTTGGGGGAGTGTGTGATGGTACGGTGTTAGTTGGGTGAGTGTGTGATGGGATAGTGTGAGTTGGGGGGAGTGTGTGATGGGACGGTGTTAGTTGGGGGGATTGTGTGATGGGACGGTGTAAGTTGGGGGAGAGTGTGACGGGACGGTGTTAGTTGGGGGAGTGTCTGATGGGACGGTGTTAGTTGGGGGAGTGTGTGATGGGACAGTGTGAGTTGGGGGGAGTGTGTGATGGGACGGTGTTTGTTGGGGGAGTGTGTGATGGGACGGTGTTAGCTGGGGGAGTGTGTGATGGGACAGTGTGAGTTGGGGGGAGTGTGTGATGGGATGGTGTTAGTTGGGGGGAGTGTGTGATGGGACGGTGTAGGTTGGGGGAGTGTGTGATGGGACATTGTGAGTTGGGGAGTGTGTGATTGGACAGTGTGAGTTAGGGGGAGTGTGTGATGGGACACTGTGAGTTGAGGAGTGTGAGTTGAGGGGGTCGAGTGTGTGATGGGACAGTGTGAGTTGGGGGAGTGTGTGATGGGATAGTGTGAACTGGGGAGTTTGTGATGGGACGGTGTGAGTTGGGGAGTGTGTGATGGGACAGTGTAGTTGAGGAGTGTGTGCTGACACAGTGTGAGCTGAGGGAGTGTGTGATGGGATGGTGTTAGTTGGGGGAGTGTCTGATGGGACGGTGTTAGTTGGGGGACTGTGTGATGGGACATTGTGAGTTGGGGGGAGTGTGTGATGGGACGGTGTTAGTTGGGGGATTGTGTGATGGGACGGTGTTAGCTGGGGGAGTTTGTGATTGGACAGTGAGAGTTGGGGGAATGTGTGATGGGACACTGTGAGTTGGGGGAGTGTGTGATGGGACAGTGAGAGTTGGGGGAGTGTGTGATGGGACAGTGTGAGATGGGGGGGAGTGTGTGATGGGACAGTGTCAGTTGGGGGTATGTGTGATGGGACGGTGTTAGTTAGAGGAGTGTGTGATGGGACGGTGATAGCTGGGGCAGAGTGTGATGGGACAGTGTGAGTTGGGGAGTTTGTGATGGGACGGTGTGAGTTGGGGGAGTGTGTGATGAGAGGGTGTGAGTTGGGGGAGTGTGTGATGGGCTAGTGTGAGTTGGGGAGTGTGTGATGGGACAGTGTGAGTTGGGGCCTGTGTGATGGGACAGTGTGAATTGGGGGAGTGTGTGATGGGACAGTCTGAGTTGGGGGAGTGTGTGATGGGATGGTGTGAGTTGGGGGAGTGTGCGATGGGACACTGTGAGTTGGGGGCGTGTGTGATGGGACGGTGTGAATTGGGGGGAGTGTGTGAGGGGATGGTGTTAGTTGGGGGGAGTGTGTGATGGGGCAGCTTGAGTTAGGGAGTGTGTGATGGGAGAGTGTGAGTTGGGGTGAGTGTGTGATGGGACATTGTGAGTTGGGGGAGTGTGTGATGGGACAGTGAGAGTTGGGGAGTGTGTGATGAGACAGTGTGAATTAGGGGGAGTGTGTGAGGGGACAGCGTGAGTTGGGGGGGGCGAGTGTGTGATGGGACGGTGTGAGTTGGGGTAGTGTGTGATGAGACAGTTTGAGTTGGCGGAGTGTGTGATGAGACAGTTTGAGTTGGCGGAGTGTGTGATGAGACAGTGTGAGTTGGGGAGTGTGTGATGAAATGGTGTGAATTGGGGCGTGTGTGATGGGACGGTGTAAGTTGGGGGGAGTGTGTGATGGGGCAGTGTGAGTTGGGGGAGTGTGTGATGGGACAGTGTGAGTTGAGGGAGTGTGTGATGGGACGGTGTTAGTTGGGGGATTGTGTGATGGGACGGTGTTAGCTTGGGGAGTGTGTGATTGGACAGTGTGAGTTGGGGGTTCTGTCTGATGGGACAGTGCGAGTCGGAGGAGTGTGTGATGGGACGGTGTAAGTTGGGGGAGTGTGTGACGGGACGGAGTTAGTTAGGGGAGTGTCTGACGGGACGGTGTTAGTTGGGGGAGTGTGTGATGGGACAGTGTGAGTTGGGGGGAGTGTGTGATGGGACGGTGTTAGTTGGGGGAGTGTGTGATGGGACGGTGTTAGCTGGGGGAGTGTGTGATGGGACAGTGTTAGATGGGGATAGTGTCTGATGGGACGGTGTGAGTTGGGGGAGTGTGTGATGGGACGGTGTTAGTTGGGGGAGTGTGTGATTGGACGGTGTTAGTTGGGGGAGTGTGTGATGGGACGGTGTGAGTTGGGGGGAGTGTGTGATGGGACGGTGTTAGTTGTGGGGAGTGTGTGATGGGACGGTGTAAATTGGGGGAGTGTGTGACGGGACGGAGTTAGTTAGGGGAGTGTCTGACGGGCCGGTGTTAGTTGGGGGAGTGTGTGATGGGACAGTGTGAGTTGTGGGGAGTGTGTGATGGGACGGTGTTAGTTGGGGGAGTGTGTGATGGGACGGTGTTAGCTGAGGGAGTGTGTGATGGGACAGTGTGAGTTGGGGAGTGTGTGATTGGACAGTGTGAGTTGGGGGGAGTGTGTGATGGGACAGTGTGAGTTGGGGAGTGTGTGATGGGACGGTGTGAGTTGGGGGAGTGTGTGATGAGACGGTGTGAGTTGGGGGAGTGTGTGATGGGACAGTGTCAGTTGGGGGCGTGTGTGATGGGACGGTGTGAATTGGGGTGAGTGTGTGAGGGGATGTTGTTAGTTGGGGGGAGTGTGTGATGGAAGAGTGTGTTGGGGTGAGTGTGTGATGGGACAGTGTGAGTTGGGGTAATGTGTGATGGGACAGTGTGAGTTGGGGAGTGTGTGATGAGACTGTGTGAATTAGGGGGAATGTGTGACGGGACAGTGTGAGTTGGGGAGTGTGTCATGGGACAGCGTGAGTTGGGGGCGGCGAGTGTGTGATGGGACGGTGTGAGTTGGGGGAGTGTGTGTTGAGACAGTTTGAGTTCACGGAGTGTGTGATGAGACAGTGTGAATTGGGGCGTGTGTGATGGGACGGTGTGACTTGGGGCGAGTGTGTGAGGGGATGGTGTTAGTTGGGGTGAGTGTGTGATGGGACAGTGTGAGTTGGGGAGTGTGTGATGGGACGGTGTGAGTTGGGGGAGTGTGTGATGAGACGGTGTGAGTCGGGGGAGTGTGTGATGGGACAGTGTGAGTTGGGGGAGTGTGTGAAGGGACAGTGAGAGTTGGGGGAGTCTGCGATGGGATAGTGTTAGTTGGGGGGAGTGTGTGATGGGGCGGTTTGAGTTAGGGAGTGTGTGATGGAACAGTGTGAGTTGGGGGAGTGTGTGATGGGACAGTGAGAGTTGGGGAGTGTGTGATGAGACAGTGTGAATTAGGGGGAGTGTGTGATGGGACAGTGTGAGATGGGGTGTGTGTGATGGGACAGTGCAGTTGGGGAGTGTGTGATGGGACAGTGTGAGTTGGGGAGTGTGTGATTGGACAGTGTGAGTTTGGGGGTTGTGTGTGATGGGACAGTGTGAGTTGGGGGAGTGTGTGCTGGGACGGTGTTAGTTGGGGGATTGTGTGATGGGACGGTGTTAGCTGGGGGAGTGTGTGATTGGACAGTATGAGTTGGGGGGAGTGTGTGATGGGAGAGTCTGAGTTGGGGGAGTGTGTGATGAGACGGTGTGAGTTGGGGGAGTGTGTGATGGGACGGTGTAAGTTGGGGGAGTGTGTGATGGGACGTTGTGAGTTGGGGAGTGTGTGATGGGACAGTGCAGTTGGGCAGTGTGTGATGGGACAGAGTGAGTTGGGGAGTGTGTGATTGGACAGTGTGAGTTGGGGAGTGTGTGATGGGACAGTGTGAGTTGGGGAGTGTGTGATGGGACGGTGAGAGTTGGGGGAGTGTGTGATGAGACGGTGTGAGTTGGGGGAGTGTGTGATGGGACAGAGTGAGTTGGGGGCGTGTGTGATGGGACGGTGTAAGTTGGGGGAGTGTGTGATGGGACGGTGTATGTTGGGGGAGTGTGTGATGGGACGGTGAGAGTTGGGGGAGTGTGTGATGGGACAGTGGGAGATGGGGGGAGTGTGTGATGGGACGGTGTTAGTTGGGGGAGTGTGTGATGGGACGGTGTTAGTTGGGGGAGTGTGTGATGGGACAGTATGAGTTGGGGGGAGTGTGTGATGGGAGAGTCTGAGTTGGGGGAGTGTGTGATGAGACGGTGTGAGTTGGGGGAGTGTGTGATGGGACGGTGTAAGTTGGGGGAGTGTGTGATGGGACGTTGTGAGTTGGGGAGTGTGTGATGGGTCAGTGTAGTTGGGCAGTGGGTGATGGGACAGAGTGAGTTGGGGAGTAGGTGATTGGACAGTGTGAGTTGGGGGTTCTGTCTGATGGGACAGTGCGAGTCGGAGGAGTGTGTGATGGGACGGTGTAAGTTGGGGGAGTGTGTGATGGGACGGTGTAAGTTGGGGGAGTGTGTGATGGGACGGTGAGAGTTGGGGGAGTGTGTGATGGGACGGTGTGAGATGGGGGAGTGTGTGATGGGACGGTGTCAGTTGGGGGAGTGTGTGATGGGACGGTGTTAGTTGGAGGAGTGTGTGATGGGACGGTGATAGCTGGGGGGAGTGTGTGATGGGACAGTGTGAGTTGGGGAGGGTGTGATTGGACAGTGTGAGTTGGGGAGTGTGTGATGGGACAGTGTGAGTTGGGGGAATGTGTGATGGGACAGTGTGAGTTGGGGAGTGTGTGATGAGACAGTGTGAATTAGGGGGAATGTGTGATGGAACAGTGTGAGTTGGGGACTGTGTGAGGGGACAGCGTGAGTTGGGGGGGCGAGTGTGTGATGGGACGGTGTGAGTTGGGGGAGTGTGTGATGAGACAGTTTGAGTTGGCGGAGTGTGTGATGAGACAGTTTGAGTTGGCAGAGTGTGTGATGAGACAGTGAGAGTTGGGGAGTGTGTGATGAGACAGTGTGAATTAGGGGGAGTGTGTGATGGGACAGTGTGAGATGGGGAGTCTGTGATGGGACAGTGTGAGTTGGGGGGGGCGAGTGTGTGATGGGACAGTGTGAGTTGGGGAAGTGTGTGATGGGACGATGTAAGTTGGAGGAGTGTGTGATGGAACAGTGAGAGTTAGGGGAGTCTGTGATGGGATAGTGTGAGTTGGGCGAGTGTGTGATGAGACAGTGTGAAATGGAGTGTGTCATGGGACAGTGTGAGTTGGGGAGTGTGTGATGAGGCAGTGTGAGTTGCGGGGAGTGAGTGATGGGACAGTGCAGTTGGGGCGTGTGTGATTGGACATTCTGAGTAGGGAGAGTGTGTGATGGGACGGTGTAAGTTGGGGGAGTGTGTGATGGGACGGTGTAGGTTGGGGGAGTGTGTGATGGTACGGTGTTAGTTGGGTGAGTGTGTGATGGGATAGTGTGAGTTGGGGGGAGTGTGTGATGGCACGGTGTTAGTTGGGGGGATTGTGTGATGGGACGGTGTAAGTTGGGGGAGAGTGTGACGGGACGGTGTTAGTTGGGGGAGTGTCTGATGGGACGGTGTTAGTTGGGGGAGTGTGTGATGGGACAGTGTGAGTTGGGGGGAGTGTGTGATGGGACGGTGTTTGTTGGGGGAGTGTGTGATGGAACGGTGTTAGCTGGGGGAGTGTGTGATGGGACAGTGTGAGTTGGGGGGAGTGTGTGATGGGATGGTGTTAGTTGGGGGAGTGTGTGATGGGACATTGTGAGTTGGGGAGTGTGTGATTGGACAGTGTGAGTTAGGGGGAGTGTGTGATGGGACACTGTGAGTTGAGGAGTGTGAGTTGGGGGGGTCGAGTGTGTGATGGGACAGTGTGAGTTGGGGGAGTGTGTGATGGGATAGTGTGAACTGGGGAGTTTGTGATGGGACGGTGTGAGTTGGGGAGTGTGTGATGGGACAGTGCAGTTGAGGAGTGTGTGCTGACACAGTGTGAGCTGAGGGAGTGTGTGATGGGACGGTGTTAGTTGGGGGAGTGTCTGATGGGACGGTGTTAGTTGGGGGACTGTGTGATGGGACATTGTGAGTTGGGGGGAGTGTGTGATGGGACGGTGTTAGTTGGGGGATTGTGTGATGGGACGGTGTTAGCTGGGGGAGTTTGTGATTGGACAGTGAGAGTTGGGGGAATGTGTGATGGGACACTGTGAGTTGGGGGAGTGTGTGATGGGACAGTGAGAGTTGGGGGAGTGTGTGATGGGACAGTGTGAGATGGGGGGGAGTGTGTGATGGGACAGTGTCAGTTGGGGGTATGTGTGATGGGACGGTGTTAGTTAGAGGAGCGTGTGATGGGACGGTGATAGCTGGGGCAGAGTGTGATGGGACAGTGTGAGTTGGGGAGTTTGTGATGGGACGGTGTGAGTTGGGGGAGTGTGTGATGAGAGGGTGTGAGTTGGGGGAGTGTGTGATGGGCTAGTGTGAGTTGGGGAGTGTGTGATGGGACAGTGTGAGTTGAGGCTTGTGTGATGGGACAGTGTGAGTTGGGGGAGTGTGTGATGGGACAGTCTGAGTTGGGGGAGTGTGTGATGGGATGGTGTGAGTTGGGGGAGTGTGCGATGGGACACTGTGAGTTGGGGGCGTGTGTGATGGGACGGTGTGAATTGGGGGGAGTGTGTGAGGGGATGGTGTTAGTTGGGGGGAGTGTGTGATGGGGCAGTTTGAGTTAGGGAGTGTGTGATGGGAGAGTGTGAGTTGGGGTGAGTGTGTGATGGGACATTGTGAGTTGGGGGAGTGTGTGATGGGACAGTGAGAGTTGGGGAGTGTGTGATGAGACAGTGTGAATTAGGGGGAGTGTGTGAGGGGACAGCGTGAGTTGGGGGGGCGAGTGTGTGATGGGACGGTGTGAGTTGGGGTAGTGTGTGATGAGACAGTTTGAGTTGGCGGAGTGTGTGATGAGACAGTTTGAGTTGGCGGAGTGTGTGATGAGACAGTGTGAGTTGGGGAGTGTGTGATGAAATGGTGTGAATTGGGGCGTGTGTGATGGGACGGTGTAAGTTGGGGGGAGTGTGTGATGGGGCAGTGTGAGTTGGGGGAGTGTGTGATGGGACAGTGTGAGTTGAGGGAGTGTGTGATGGGACGGTGTTAGTTGGGGGATTGTGTGATGGGACGGTGTTAGCTTGGGGAGTGTGTGATTGGACAGTGTGAGTTGGGGGTTCTGTCTGATGGGACAGTGCGAGTCGGAGGAGTGTGTGATGGGACGGTGTAAGTTGGGGGAGTGTGTGACGGGACGGAGTTAGTTAGGGGAGTGTCTGACGGGCCGGTGTTAGTTGGGGGAGTGTGTGATGGGACAGTGTGAGTTGGGGGGAGTGTGTGATGGGACGGTGTTAGTTGGGGGAGTGTGTGATGGGACGGTGTTAGCTGGGGGAGTGTGTGATGGGACAGTGTGAGTTGGGGAGTGTGTGATTGGACAGTGTGAGTTGGGCAGTGTGTGATGGGACAGTGTGAGTTGGGGAGTGTGTGATGGGACAGTGCAAGTTGGGGGGAGTGTGTGATGGGACGGTGTTAGTTGGGGGAGTGTGTGATGGGACGGTGTTAGCTGGGGGAGTGTGTGATGGGACAGTGTTAGTTGGGGATAGTGTCTGATGGGACGGTGTGAGTTGGGGGAGTGTGTGATGGGACGGTGTTAGTTGAAGGAGTGTGTGATGGGACGGTGTTAGTTGGGGGAGTGTGTGATGGGACGGTGTGAGTTGGGGGGAGTGTGTGATGGGACGGTGTTAGTTGTGGGGAGTGTGTGATGGGACGGTGTAAGTTGGGGGAGTGTGTGACGGGACGGAGTTAGTTAGGGGAGTGTCTGACGGGACGGTGTTAGTTGGGGGAGTGTGTGATGGGACAGTGTGAGTTGGGGGGAGTGTGTGATGGGACGGTGTTAGTTGGGGGAGTGTGTGATGGGACGGTGTTAGCTGGGGGAGTGTGTGATGGGACAGTGTGAGTTGGGGAGTGTGTGATTGGACAGTGTGAGTTGGGGAGTGTGTGATGGGACAGTGTGAGTTGGGGAGTGTGTGATGGGACAGTGCAAGTTGGGAGAGGGTGAGCTGGGGGAGTGTGTGATTCGACAGTGAGAGTTGGGGGAGTGTGTGATGGGACAGTATGAGTTGGGGGGAGTGTCTGATGGGAGAGTCTGAGTTGGGGGAGTGTGTGATGAGACGGTGTGAGTTGGGGGAGTGTGTGTCAGTGTGATTTGGGAGAGCGAGTGTGTGATGGGACAGTGCAAGTTGGGAGAGTGTGAGCTGGGGGAGTGTGTGATTCGACAGTGAGAGTTGGGGGAGTGTGTGATGGGACAGTGTGAGCTGAGGAGTGTGTGATGAGACAGTGTAAGTTGGGGAGTGGGTGATGAGACAGTGTGAATTGGGAGAGTGTGTTATGGGACAGTGTGAGTTGGGGAGTGTGTGATGAGGCGGTGTGAGTTGGGGGGAGTGTGTGATGAGACAGTGTAGTTGGGGAGTGTGTGACGGGACAGTGTGAGTTGGGGAGAGTGTGATTGGACAGTGTGAGTTGGGGGGAGTGTGTGATGGGACATTCTGAGTAGGGAGAGTGTGTGATGGGACGGTGTAAGTTGGGGGAGTGTGTGATGGGACGGTGTAGGTTGGGGGAGTGTGTGATGGTACGGTGTTAGTTGGGTGAGTGTGTGATGGGATAGTGTGAGTTGGGGGGAGTGTGTGATGGGACGGTGTTAGTTGGGGGGATTGTGTGATGGGACGGTGTAAGTTGGGGGAGAGTGTGACGGGACGGTGTTAGTTGGGGGAGTGTCTGATGGGACGGTGTTAGTTGGGGGAGTGTGTGATGGGACAGTGTGAGTTGGGGGGAGTGTGTGATGGGACGGTGTTTGTTGGGGGAGTGTGTGATGGGACGGTGTTAGCTGGGGGAGTGTGTGATGGGACAGTGTGAGTTGGGGGAGTGTGTGATGGGATGGTGTTAGTTGGGGGGAGTGTGTGATGGGACGGTGTAGGTTGGGGGAGTGTGTGATGGGACAGTGTGAGTTGGGGAGTGTGTGATTGAACAGTGTGAGTTAGGGGGAGTGTGTGATGGGACACTGTGAGTTGAGGAGTGTGAGTTGGGGGGGTCGAGTGTGTGATGGGACAGTGTGAGTTGGGGGAGTGTGTGATGGGATAGTGTGAACTGGGGAGTTTGTGATGGGACGGTGTGAGTTGGGGAGTGTGTGATGGGACAGTGTAGTTGAGGAGTGTGTGCTGACACAGTGTGAGCTGAGGGAGTGTGTGATGGGACGGTGTTAGTTGGGGGAGTGTCTGATGGGACGGTGTTAGTTGGGGGACTGTGTGATGGGACATTGTGAGTTGGGGGGAGTGTGTGATGGGACGGTGTTAGTTGGGGGATTGTGTGATGGGACGGTGTTAGCTGGGGGAGTTTGTGATTGGACAGTGAGAGTTGGGGGAGTGTGTGATGGGACAGTGTGAGATGGGGGGGAGTGTGTGATGGGACAGTGTCAGTTGGGGGTATGTGTGATGGGACGGTGTTAGTTAGAGGAGTGTGTGATGGGACGGTGATAGCTGGGGCAGAGTGTGATGGGACAGTGTGAGTTGGGGAGTTTGTGATGGGACGGTGTGAGTTGGGGGAGTGTGTGATGAGAGGGTGTGAGTTGGGGGAGTGTGTGATGGGCTAGTGTGAGTTGGGGAGTGTGTGATGGGACAGTGTGAGTTGGGGCTTGAGTGATGGGACAGTGTGAGTTGGGGGAGTGTGTGATGGGACAGTCTGAGTTGGGGGAGTGTGTGATGGGATGGTGTGAGTTGGGGGAGTGTGCGATGGGGCAGTTTGAGTTAGGGAGTGTGTGATGGGAGAGTGTGAGTTGGGGTGAGTGTGTGATGGGACATTGTGAGTTGGGGGAGTGTGTGATGGGACAGTGAGAGTTGGGGAGTGTGTGATGAGACAGTGTGAATTAGGGGGAGTGTGTGATGGGACAGTGTGAGATGGGGAGTGTGTGATGGGACAGTGTGAGTTGGGGGGGCGAGTGTGTGATGGGACAGTGTGAGTTGGGGAAGTGTGTGATGGGACGATGTAAGTTGGAGGAGTGTGTGATGGGACAGTGAGAGTTGCGGGAGTCTGTGATGGGATAGTTTGAGTTGGGCGAGTGTGTGATGGGACAGTCTGAGTTGGGGGAGTGTGTGATGGGACGGTGTAAGTTGGGGGAGTGTGTGATGAGACAGTGTGAATTGGAGTGTGTCATGCGACAGTGTGAGTTGGGGAAGTGTGTGATGGGACGATGTAAGTTGGAGGAGTGTGTGATGGGACAGTGAGAGTTGGGGCAGTCTGTGATGGGATAGTGTGAGTTGGGCGAGTGTGTGATGGGACGGTGTAAGTTGGGGGAGTGTGTGATGGGACAGTGTGAGTTGGGAGATGTGAGCTGGGGGAGTGTGTGATTGGACAGTGAGAGTTGGGGGAGTGTGTGATGAGACGCTGTGAGTTGGGGGAGTGTGTGATGGGACAGTGTGAGTTGGGGCCTGTGTGATGGGACAGTGTGAGTTGGGGGAGTGTGTGATGGGACAGTCTGAGTTGGGGGAGTGTGTGATGGGATGGTGTGAGTTGGGGGAGTGTGTGATGGGACAGTGTGAGTTGGGGGAATGTGTGATGGGACAGTGTGAGTTGGGGAGTGTGTGATGAGACAGTGTGAATTAGGGGGAATGTGTGATGGGACAGTGTGAGTTGGGGAGTGTGTGATGGGACAGTGTGAGTTGGGGGGGCGAGTGTGTGATGGGACTGTGTGAGTTGGGGGAGTGTGTGATGAGACAGTTTGAGTTGGCGGAGTGTGTAATGAGACAGTGTGAGTTGGGGAGTGTGTGATGAAACAGTGTGAGTTGGGGGAGTATGTGATGGGACAGGGTGAGTTGGGGAGTGTGTGATGAGACAGTGTGAATTGGGGAGTGTGTGATGAGACAGTGTGAATTGGGGGAGTGTGCGATGGGACAGTGTGAGTTGGATAGTGTGTGATGGACACTGTGATTTGGGGGAGTGTGTGATGGGACAGTGAGAGTTGGGGGAGTGTGTGATGGGACTGTGTGAGTTGGGCGAGTGTGTGATGGGACAGTCTGAGTTGCGGGAGTGTGTGATGGGACGGTGTAAGTTGGGGGGTGTGTGATTGGACAGTGTGAGTTGGGGGTTGTGTCTGATGGGACGGTGCGAATTGGAGGAGTGTGTGATGGGACGGTGTAAGCTGGGGGAGTGTGTGATGGGACGGTGTGAGTTGGGGGGAGTGTGTGATGGGATGGTGTTAGTTGGGGGGAGTGTGTGATGGGACGGTGTAAGTTGGGGGAGTGTGTGATGGGACAGTGTGAGTTGGGGAGTGTGTGATTGGACAGTGTGAGTTAGGGGGAGTGTGTGATGGGACACTGTGAGTTGGGGAGTGTGTGATGGTCAGTGTGAGTTGGGGTGGTCGAGTGTGTGATGGGACAGTGTGAGTTGGGGGAGTGTGTGATGGGACGGTGTGAGTTGGGGGACTGTGTGATGAGACAGTTTGAGTTGGGCGAGTGTGTGATGGGACAGTGTGAATTGGGGGAGTGTGTGATGAGACAATGTGAGTTGTGGGAGTGTGTGATGGGACAGTGTGAGTTGGGGAGTGTGTGATGAGATAGTGTGAGTTGGGGACGTGTGTGATGGGACAGTGTGAGTTGGGGAGTGCGTAATGAGAAAGTGTAAGTTGGGGAGTGTGTGATCAGACATTGTGAATTGGAGGAGTGTGTCATGGGACAGTCTGAGTTGGGGAGTGTGTGATGGGACAGTTTGAGTTGGGGGGCGAGTGTGTGATGGGACAGTTTGAGTTGGGG
Organism: Mobula birostris; assembly: GCF_030028105.1. Taxonomy (NCBI): domain Eukaryota; kingdom Metazoa; phylum Chordata; class Chondrichthyes; order Myliobatiformes; family Myliobatidae; genus Mobula; species Mobula birostris. The sequence goes on from NW_027275183.1 coordinate 40,006, forward strand.
GGCGAGTGTGTGATGGGAGATTTAGTTGGGGGAGAGTGTGCTGCGACGGTGTGAGTTGGGGGAGGGTGTGATGAGACAGTGTGAGTTGGGGGAGTGTTTGATGAGACAGTATGAATTGGGGGGAGTGTGCGATGGGATAGTGTGAGTTGGGGAGTTTGTGATGGGACGGTGTGAGTTGGGGAGTGTGTGATGGGACAGTGTAGTTGAGGAGTGTGTGCTGACACAGTGTGAGCTGAGGGAGTGTGTGATGGGACGGTGTTAGTTGGGGGAGTGTCTGATGGGAAAGTGTTAGTTGGGGGACTGTGTGATGGGACATTGTGAGTTGGGGGGAGTGTGTGATGGGACGGTGTTAGTTGGGGGATTGTGTGATGGGACGGTGTTAGCTGGGGGAGTGTGTGATTGGACAGTCAGAGTTGGGGGAATGTGTGATGGGACAGTGTGAGTTGGGGGAGTGTGTGATGGGACATTCTGAGTTGGGAGTGTGTGTATTGGGACGGGGTAAGTTGGGGGAGTGTGTGATGGGACGGTGTTAGTTGGGGATAGTGTGTGATGGGACGGTGTGAGTTGGGGGAGTGTGTGATGGGACGGTGTTAGTTGAGGGAGTGTGTGATGGGACGGTGTTAGTTGGCGGAGTGTGTGATGGGACGGTGTGAGTTGGGGGAGTGTGTGATGGGACTGTGTGAGTTGGGCGAGTGTGTGATGGGACAGTCTGAGTTGGGGGAGTGTGTGATGGGACGGTGTAAGTTGGGGGAGTGTGTGATGGGACAGTGTGAATTGGGGAGTGTGTGATGAGACAGTGTAAGTTGGGGAGTTTGTGATGACACAGTGTGAATTGGAGTGTGTCATGGGACAGTGTGAGTTGGGGAGTGTGTGATGGACAGTGTGAGTTGGGGGAGTGTGTGATGGGACGGTACGAGTTGGAGGATTGTGTGATGGGACAGTGTGAGTTGGGGGAGTGTGTGATGGGACGGATTAAGTTGGGGGAGTGTGTGATGGGACAGTGAGATTTGGGGGAGTGTTTGATGGGACAGTGTGAGTTGGGGGAGTGTGTGATGGGACAGTGTGAGTTGGGGGAGTGTGTGATGGGATGGTGTGAGTTGGGGGAGTGTGTGATGGGACAGTGTGAGTTGGGGGCGTGTGTGATGGGATGGTGTGAATTAGGGGGAGTGTGTGATGGGACGGTGTGAGTTGGGGAGTGTGTGATGGGACAGTTTGAGTTGGGGGGCGAGTGTGTGATGGGACAGTTAGTTGGGGGAGTGTGTGATGGGACGGTGTGAGTTGGGGGAGTGTGTGATGAGACAGTGTGAGTTGGGGGAGTGTTTGATGAGACAGTATGAATTGGGGGGAGTGTGTGATAGGACAGTGTGATTTGGGGAGTGTGAGATGAGACGGTGTGAGTTGGGGGGAGAGTGTGATAGGACAGTGTGAGTTGGAGAGTGTGTGATGGGATGGTGTGAGTTGGGGAGTGTGTGATGGGACAGTGTAGTTGGGGAGTGTGTGATGGGACAGAGTGAGTTGGGGCGTGTGTGATTGGACAGTGTGAGTTGGGGGTTCTGTCTGATGGGACGGTGCGAGTTGGAGGAGTGTGTGATGGGACAGTGTAAGCTGGGGGAGTGTGTGATGGGACGGTGTGAGTTGGAGAATGTGTGATTGGACAGTGTGAGTTGGGGGAGTGTGTGATGAGACAGTTTGAGTTGGGGGAGTGTGTGATGGGACAGTGTGAGTTGGGGAGTGTGTGATGGGACGCTGTGAGTTGGGGGATTGTGTGATGTGACAGTGTGAGTTGGGAGTGTGTGATAGGACAGTGTTAATTGGGGGAGTGTGTGACGAGACAGTGAGAGTTCGGGGGAGTGTGTGATGGGATGGTGTTAATTGGGGGGAGTGTGTGACGGGACAGTGTGAGTTGGGGGGAGTGTGTGATGGGACGGTGTTAGTTGGGGGAGTGTGTGATGGGACGGTGTTAGCTGGGGGAGTGTGTGATGGGACAGTGTGAGTTGGAGGGAGTGTGTGATGGGACAGTGTTTGCTGGGAGAGTGTGTGACGGGACAGTCTGAGTTGGAGGAGTGTGTGATGGGACGGTGTAAGTTGGGGGAGTGTGTGATGTGACAGTGTGAGTTGGGGAGTGTGTGATGAGACAGTGTAAGTTGGGGAGTGTGTGATGACACAGTGTGAATTGGGGGAGTGTGTCATGGGACAGTGTGAGTTGGGGAGTGTGTGATGAGGCGGTGTGAGTTGGGGGGAGTGTGTGATGGGACAGTGTAGTTGGGGAGTGTGTGATGGGACAGTGTGAGCTGGGGAGTGTGTGATGAGACAGTGTAAGTTGGGGAGTGGGTGATGAGACAGTGTGAATTGGGAGAGTGTGTTATGGGACAGTGTGAGTTGGGGAGTGTGTGATGAGGCGGTGTGAGTTGGGGGGAGTGTGTGATGAGACAGTGTATTTGGGGAGTGTGTGACGGGACAGTGTGAATTGGGGGTAGTGTGTGAGGGGATGGTGTTAGTTGGGGGGAGTGTGTGATGGGACAGTGTGAGTTGGGGAGTGTGTGATGAGACAGTGTGAGTTGGGGAGTGTGTGATGACACAGTGTGAATTGGGGGAGTGTGTCATGGGACAGTGTGAGTTGGGGAGTGGGTGATGAGACAGTGTGAATTAGGGGGAGTGTGTGATGGGACAGTGTGAGTTGGGGAGTGTGTGATGGGACAGTTTGAGTTGGGAGGCGAGTGTGTGATGGGACAGTTACTTGGGGGAGTGTGTGATGGGACGGTGTGAGTTGGGGGAGTGTGTGATGAGACAGCGTGAGTTGGGGGAGTGTTTGATGAGACAGTATGCATTGGGGGGAGTGTATGATAGGACAGTGTGATTTGGGGAGTGTGTGATGAGACGGTGTGAGTTGGGGGGAGAGTGTGATAGGACAGTGTGAGTTGGAGAGTGTGTGATGGGATGGTGTGAGTTGGGGAGTGTGTGATGGGACAGTGTAGTTGGGGAGTGTGTGATGGGACAGAGTGAGTTGGGGCGTGTGTAATTGGACAGTGTGAGTTGGGGGTTGTGTCTGATGGGACGGTGCGAATTGGAGGAGTGTGTGATGGGACGGTGTAAGCTGGGGGAGTGTGTGATGGGACGGTGTGAGTTGGAGAATGTGTGATTGGACAGTGTGAGTTGGGGGAGTGTGTGATGGGACAGTGTGAGTTGGGGGAGTGTGTGATGGGACGGTGTGAGTTGGGGGACTGTGTGATGAGACAGTTTGAGTTGGGGGAGTGTGTGATGGGACAGTGTGAGTTGGGGAGTGTGTGATGGGACGGTGTGAGTTGGGGGATTGTGTGATGTGACAGTGTGAGTTGGGAGTGTGTGCTAGGACAGTGTGAATTGGGGGAGTGTGTGACGAGACAGTGAGAGTTCGGGGGAGTGTGTGATGGGATGGTGTTAGTTAGGGGGAGTGTGTGATGGGACGGTGTAAGTTGGGGGAGTGTGTGACGGGACAATCTGAGTTGGGGGAGTGTGTGATGGGACGGTGTAAGTTGGGGGAGTGTGTGATGGGACAGTGTGAGTTGGGGAGTGTGTGATGAGACAGTGTAAGTTGGGGAGTGTGTGATGACACAGTGTGAATTGGGGGAGTGTGTCATGGGACAGTGTGAGTTGGGGAGTGTGTGATGAGGCGGTGTGAGTTGGGGGGAGCGTGTGATGGGACAGTGAAGTTGGGGAGTGTGTGATCGGACAGTGTGAGCTGGGGAGTGTGTGATGAGACAGTGTAAGTTGGGGAGTGGGTGATGAGACAGTGTGAATTGGGAGAGTGTGTTATGGGACAGTGTGAGTTGGGGAGTGTGCGATGAGGCGGTGTGAGTTGGGGGGAGTGTGTGATGAGACAGTATAGTTGGGGAGTGTGTGACGGGACAGTGTGAGTTGGGGAGAGTGTGATTGGACAGTGTGAGTTGGGAGGAGTGTGTGATGGGACATTCTGAGTTGGGAGAGTGTGTGATGGGACGGTGTAAGTTGGGGGAGTGTGTGATGGGACGGTGTAGGTTGGGGGAGTGTGTGATGGTATGGTGTTAGTTGGGTGAGTGTGTGATGGGACAGTGTGAGTTGGGGGGAGTGTGTGATGGGACGGTGTTAGTTGGGGGGATTGTGTGATGGGACGGTGTAAGTTGGGGGAGTGTGTGACGGGATGGTGTTAGTTGGGGGAGTGTCTGATGGGACGGTGTTAGTTGGGGGAGTGTGTGATGGGACAGTGTGAGTTGGGGGGAGTGTGTGATGGGACGGTGTTAGTTGGGGGAGTGTGTGATGGGACGGTGTTAGCTGGGGGAGTGCGTGATGGGACAGTGTGAGTTGGGGGGAGTGTGTGATGGGATGGTGTTAGTTGGGGGGAGTGTGTGATGGGACGGTGTAAGTTGCGGGAGTGTGTGATGGGACAGTGTGAGTTGGGGAGTGTGTGATTGGACAGTGTGAGTTAGGGGGAGTGTGTCATGGGACACTGTGAGTTGGGGAGTGTGTGATGGTCAGTGTGAGTTGGGGTGGTCGAGTGTGTGATGGGACAGTGTGAGTTGGGGGAGTGTGTGATGGGACGGTGTGAGTTGGGGGACTGTGTGATGAGACAGTTTGAGTTGGGCGAGTGTGTGATGGGACAGTGTGAATTGGGGGAGTGTGTGATGAGACAATGTGAGTTGTGGGAGTGTGTGATGGGACAGTGTGAGTTGGGGAGTGTGTGATGAGATAGTGTGAGTTGGGGAGTGTGTGATCAGACATTGTGAATTGGAGGAGTGTGTCATGGGACAGTCTGAGTTGGGGAGTGTGTGATGGGACAGTTTGAGTTGGGGGGCGAGTGTGTGATGGGACAGTTAGTTGGGGGAGAGTGTGCTGGGACGGTGTGAGTTGGGGGAGGGTGAGATGAGACAGTGTGAGTTGGGGGAGTGTTTGATGAGACAGTATGAATTGGGGGGAGTGTGTGATGGGATAGTGTGAGTTGGGGAGTTTGTGATGGGACGGTGTGAGTTGGGGAGTGTGTGATGAGACAATGCAGTTGAGGAGTGTGTGCTGACACAGTGTGAGCTGAGGGAGTGTGTGATGGGACGGTGTTAGTTGGGGGAGTGTCTGATGGGAAAGTGTTAGTTGGGGGACTGTGTGATGGGACATTGTGAGTTGGGGGGAGTGTGTGATGGGACGGTGTTAGTTGGGGGATTGTGTGATGGGACGGTGTTAGCTGGGGGAGTGTGTGATTGGACAGTCAGAGTTGGGGGGAGTGTGTGATGGGACGGTGTTAGTTGAAGGAGTGTGTGATGGGACAGCGTAGTTGGGCAGTATGTGATGGGACAGAGTGAGTTGGGGAGTGTGTGATTGGACAGTGTGAGTTGGGGGTTCTGTCTGATGGGACAGTGCGAGTCGGAGGAGTGTGTGATGGGACGGTGTAAGTTGGGGGAGTGTGTGATGGGACAGTGTGAGTTGGGGGAGTGTGTGATGGGACAGTGAGAGTTGGGGGAGTGTATGATGGGACAGTGTGAGATGGGGGGAGTGTGTGATGGGACAGTGTTGGTTGGGGGTATGTGTGATGGGACGGTGTTAGCTGGAGGAGTGTGTGATGGGACGGTGATAGCTGGGGGAGAGTGTGATGGGACAGTGTGAGTTGGGGAAGTGTGTGATGGGACGATGTAAGTTGGAGGAGTGTGTGATGGGACAGTGAGAGTTGGGGGAGTCTGTGATGGGATAGTGTGAGTTAGGCGAGTGTGTGATGGGACAGTCTGAGTTGGGGGAGTGTGTGATAGGATGGTGTAAGTTGGGGGAGTGTGTGATGAGACAGTGTGAATTGGAGTGTGTCATGGGACAGTGCGAGTTGGGGAGTGTGTGATGAGGCGGTGTGAGTTGCGGGGAGTGTGTGATGGGACAGTGCAGTTGGGGAGTGTGTGATTGGACAGTGTGAGTTTGGGGGTTGTGTGTGATGGGACGGTGCGAGTTGGAGGAGTGTGTGATGGGACGGTGTAAGTTGGGGGAGTGTGTGATGGGACAGTGTGAGTTGGGGAGTGTGTCATTGGACAGCGTGAGTTGGGGGAGAGTGTGATGGGACACTGAGTTGGGGAGTGTGTGATGGTCAGTGTGAGTTGGGGGGGTCGAGAGTGCAATGGGACAGTGTGAGTTGGGGGAGTGTGTGATTGAACGGTGTGAGTTGGGGGACTGTGTGATGAGACAGTTTGAGTTGGGGGAGTGTGTGATGGGACAGTGTGAGTTGGGCAGTGTGTGATAGGATAGTGTGAATTGGGGGAGTGTGTGATGAGACAATCTGAGTTGTGGGAGTGTGTGATGGGACAGTGTGAGTTGGGGAGTGTGTGATGAGATAGTCTGAGTTGGGGGAGTGTGTCATGGGACAGTCTGAATTGGGGAGTGTGTGATGGGACAGTTTGAGTTGGGGGGCGAGTGTGTGATGGGACAGTTAGTTGGGGGAGAGTGTGATGGGATGGTGTGAGTTGGAGGAGGGTGTGATGAGACAGTGTGAGTTGGAGAAGTGTTTGATGAGACAGTATGAATTGGGGGGAGTGTGTGATGGGATAGTGTGAGTTGGGGAGTTTATGATGGGACGGTGTGAGTTGCGGAGTGTGTGATGGGACAGTGTAGTTGAGGAGTGTGTGCTGACACAGTGTGAGTTGGGGGAGTGTGTGATGGGACGGTGTTAGTTGGGGGATTGTGTGATGGGCCGGTGTTAGCTGGGGGAGTGGGTGATTGGACAGTGAGAGTTGGGGGAATGTGTGATGGGACAGTGCGAGTTGGGGGGAGTGTGTGATGGGACATTCTGAGTTGGGAGTGTGTGTATTGGAACGGTGCAAGTTGGGGGAGTGTGTGATGGGACGGTGTTAGTTGGGGATAGTGTGTGATGGGACTGTGTGAGTTGGGGGAGTGTGTGATGGGACGGTGTTAGTTGGGGGAGTGTGTGATGGGACGGTGTTAGTTGGGGGAATGTGTGATGGGACGGTGTGAGTTGGGGGGAGTGTGTGATGGGACGGTGCTAGTTGTGGGGAGTGTGTGATGGGACGGTGTAAGTTGGGGGAGTGTGTGACGGGACGGAGTTAGTTAGGGGAGTGTCTGACGGGACGGTGTTAGTTGGGGGAGTGTGTGATGGGACAGTGTGAGTTGGGGGGAGTGTGTGATGGGACGGTGTTAGTTGGGGGAGTGTGTGATGGGACGGTGTTAGCTGGGGGAGTGTGTGATGGGACAGTGTTAGTTGGGGATAGTGTCTGATGGGACGGTGTGAGTTGGGGGAGTGTGTGATGGGACGGTGTTAGTTGGGGGAGTGTGTGATGGGACGGTGTGAGTTGGGGGGAGTGTGTGATGGGACGGTGTTAGTTGTGGGGAGTGTGTGATAGGACGGTGTAAGTTGGGGGAGTGTGTGACGGGACGGAGTTCGTTAGGGGAGTGTCTGACGGGCCGGTGTTAGTTGGGGGAGTGTGTGATCGGACAGTGTGAGTTGGGGGGAGTGTGTGATGGGACGGTGTTAGTTGGGGGAGTGTGTGATGGGACGGTGTTAGCTGGGGGAGTGTGTGATGGGACAGTGTGAGTTGGGGAGTGTGTGATTGGACAGTGTGAGTTGGGGAGTGTGTGATGGGACAGTGTCAGTTGCGGAGTGTGTGATGGGACAGTGCAAGTTGGGGGGAGTATGTGATGGGACGGTGTTAGTTGGGGGAGTGTGTGATGGGACGGTGTTAGCTGGGGGAGTGTGTGATGGGACAGTGTTAGTTGGGGATAGTGTCTGATGGGACGGTGTGAGTTGGGGGAGTGTGTGATGGGACGGTGTTACTTGAAGGAGTGTGTGATGGGACGGTGTTAGTTGGGGGAGTGTGTGATGGGACGGTGTGAGTTGGGGGGAGTGTGTGATCGGACGGTGTTAGTTGTGGGGAGTGTGTGATGGGACGGTGTAAGTTGGGGGAGTGTGTGACGGGACGGAGTTAGTTAGGGGAGTGTCTGATGGGACGGTGTTAGTTGGGGGAGTGTGTGATGGGACAGTGTGAGTTGGGGGGAGTGTGTGATGGGACGGTGTTAGTTGGGGGAGTGTGTGATGGGACGGTGTTAGCTGGGGGAGTGTGTGATGGGACAGTGTGAGTTGGGGAGTGTGTGATTGGACAGTGTGAGTTGGGGAGTGTGTGATGGGACAGTGTGAGTTGGGGAGTGTGTGATGGGACAGTGCAAGTTGGGAGAGGGTGAGCTGGGGGAGTGTGTGATTCGACAGTGAGAGTTGGGGGAGTGTGTGATGGGACAGTATGAGTTGGGGGGAGTGTCTGATGGGAGAGTCTGAGTTGGGGGAGTGTGTGATGAGACGGTGTGAGTTGGGGGAGTGTGTGTCAGTGTGATTTGGGAGAGCGAGTGTGTGATGGGACAGTGCAAGTTGGGAGAGTGTGAGCTGGGGGAGTGTGTGATTCGACAGTGAGAGTTGGGGGAGTGTGTGATGGGACAGTGTGAGCTGAGGAGTGTGTGATGAGACAGTGTAAGTTGGGGAGTGGGTGATGAGACAGTGTGAGTTGGGGAGTGTGTGACGGGACACTGTGAGTTGGGGAGAGTGTGATTGGACAGTGTGAGTTGGGGGGAGTGTGTGATGGGACATTCTGAGTAGGGAGAGTGTGTGATGGGACGGTGTAAGTTGGGGGAGTGTGTGATGGGACGGTGTAGGTTGGGGGAGTGTGTGATGGTACGGTGTTAGTTGGGTGAGTGTGTGATGGGATAGTGTGAGTTGGGGGGAGTGTGTGATGGGACGGTGTTAGTTGGGGGGATTGTGTGATGGGACGGTGTAAGTTGGGGGAGAGTGTGATGGGACGGTGTTAGTTGGGGGAGTGTCTGATGGGACGGTGTTAGTTGGGGGAGTGTGTGATGGGACAGTGTGAGTTGGGGGGAGTGTGTGATGGGACGGTGTTTGTTGGGGGAGTGTGTGATGGGACGGTGTTAGCTGGGGGAGTGTGTGATGGGACAGTGTGAGTTGGGGGGAGTGTGTGATGGGATGGTGTTAGTTGGGGGGAGTGTGTGATGGGACGGTGTAGGTTGGGGGAGTGTGTGATGGGACATTGTGAGTTGGGGAGTGTGTGATTGGACAGTGTGAGTTAGGGGGAGTGTGTGATGGGACACTGTGAGTTGAGGAGTGTGAGTTGGGGGGGTCGAGTGTGTGATGGGACAGTGTGAGTTGGGGGAGTGTGTGATGGGATAGTGTGAACTGGGGAGTTTGTGATGGGACGGTGTGAGTTGGGGAGTGTGTGATGGGACAGTGTAGTTGAGGAGTGTGTGCTGACACAGTGTGAGCTGAGGGAGTGTGTGATGGGACGGTGTTAGTTGGGGGAGTGTCTGATGGGACGGTGTTAGTTGGGGGACTGTGTGATGGGACATTGTGAGTTGGGGGGAGTGTGTGATGGGACGGTGTTAGTTGGGGGATTGTGTGATGGGACGGTGTTAGCTGGGGGAGTTTGTGATTGGACAGTGAGAGTTGGGGGAATGTGTGATGGGACACTGTGAGTTGGGGGAGTGTGTGATGGGACAGTGAGAGTTGGGGGAGTGTGTGATGGGACAGTGTGAGATGGGGGGGAGTGTGTGATGGGACAGTGTCAGTTGGGGGTATGTGTGATGGGACGGTGTTAGTTAGAGGAGTGTGTGATGGGACGGTGATAGCTGGGGCAGAGTGTGATGGGACAGTGTGAGTTGGGGAGTTTGTGATGGGACGGTGTGAGTTGGGGGAGTGTGTGATGAGAGGGTGTGAGTTGGGGGAGTGTGTGATGGGCTAGTGTGAGTTGGGGAGTGTGTGATGGGACAGTGTGAGTTGGGGCTTGTGTGATGGGACAGTCTGAGTTGGGGGAGTGTGTGATGGGATGGTGTGAGTTGGGGGAGTGTGCGATGGGACACTGTGAGTTGGGGGCGTGTGTGATGGGACGGTGTGAATTGGGGGGAGTGTGTGAGGGGATGGTGTTAGTTGGGGGGAGTGTGTGATGGGGCAGTTTGAGTTAGGGAGTGTGTGATGGGAGAGTGTGAGTTGGGGTGAGTGTGTGATGGGACATTGTGAGTTGGGGGAGTGTGTGATGGGACAGTGAGAGTTGGGGAGTGTGTGATGAGACAGTGTGAATTAGGGGGAGTGTGTGAGGGGACAGCGTGAGTTGGGGGGGCGAGTGTGTGATGGGACGGTGTGAGTTGGGGTAGTGTGTGATGAGACAGTTTGAGTTGGCGGAGTGTGTGATGAGACAGTTTGAGTTGGCGGAGTGTGTGATGAGACAGTGTGAGTTGGGGAGTGTGTGATGAAATGGTGTGAATTGGGGCGTGTGTGATGGGACGGTGTAAGTTGGGGGGAGTGTGTGATGGGGCAGTGTGAGTTGGGGGAGTGTGTGATGGGACAGTGTGAGTTGAGGGAGTGTGTGATGGGACGGTGTTAGTTGGGGGATTGTGTGATGGGACGGTGTTAGCTTGGGGAGTGTGTGATTGGACAGTGTGAGTTGGGGGTTCTGTCTGATGGGACAGTGCGAGTCGGAGGAGTGTGTGATGCGACGGTGTAAGTTGGGGGAGTGTGTGACGGGACGGAGTTAGTTAGGGGAGTGTCTGACGGGACGGTGTTAGTTGGGGGAGTGTGTGATGGGACAGTGTGAGTTGGGGGGAGTGTGTGATGGGACGGTGTTAGTTGGGGGAGTGTGTGATGGGACGGTGTTAGCTGGGGGAGTGTGTGATGGGACAGTGTTAGATGGGGATAGTGTCTGATGGGACGGTGTGAGTTGGGGGAGTGTGTGATGGGACGGTGTTAGTTGGGGGAGTGTGTGATGGGACGGTGTTAGTTGGGGGAGTGTGTGATGGGACGGTGTGAGTTGGGGGGAGTGTGTGATGGGACGGTGTTAGTTGTGGGGAGTGTGTGATGGGACGGTGTAAGTTGGGGGAGTGTGTGACGGGACGGAGTTAGTTAGGGGAGTGTCTGACGGGCCGGTGTTAGTTGGGGGAGTGTGTGATGGGACAGTGTGAGTTGGGGGGAGTGTGTGATGGGACGGTGTTAGTTGGGGGAGTGTGTGATGGGACGGTGTTAGCTGGGGGAGTGTGTGATGGGACAGTGTGAGTTGGGGAGTGTGTGATTGGACAGTGTGAGTTGGGGAGTGTGTGATGGGACAGTGTGAGTTGGGGAGTGTGTGATGGGACAGTGCAAGTTGGGGGGAGTGTGTGATGGGACGGTGTTAGTTGGGGGAGTGTGTGATGGGACGGTGTTAGCTGGGGGAGTGTGTGATGGGACAGTGTTAGTTGGGGATAGTGTCTGATGGGACGGTGTGAGTTGGGGGAGTGTGTGATGGGACGGTGTTAGTTGAAGGAGTGTGTGATGGGACGGTGTTAGTTGGGGGAGTGTGTGATGGGACGGTGTGAGTTGGGGGGAGTGTGTGATGGGACGGTGTTAGTTGTGGGGAGTGTGTGATGGGACGGTGTAAGTTGGGGGAGTGTGTGACGGGACGGAGTTAGTTAGGGGAGTGTCTGACGGGACGGTGTTAGTTGGGGGAGTGTGTGATGGGACAGTGTGAGTTGGGGGGAGTGTGTGATGGGACGGTGTTAGTTGGGGGAGTGTGTGATGGGACGGTGTTAGCTGGGGGAGTGTGTGATGGGACAGTGTGAGTTGGGGAGTGTGTGATTGGACAGTGTGAGTTGGGGAGTGTGTGATGGGACAGTGTGAGTTGGGGAGTGTGTGATGGGACAGTGCAAGTTGGGAGAGTGTGAGCTGGGGGAGTGTGTGATTCGACAGTGAGAGTTGGGGGAGTGTGTGATGGGACAGTGTGAGCTGAGGAGTGTGTGATGAGACAGTGTAAGTTGGGGAGTGGGTGATGAGACAGTGTGAATTGGGAGAGTGTGTTATGGGACAGTGTGAGTTGGGGAGTGTGTGATGAGGCGGTGTGAGTTGGGGGGAGTGTGTGATGAGACAGTGTAGTTGGGGAGTGTGTGACGGGACAGTGTGAGTTGGGGAGAGTGTGATTGGACAGTGTGAGTTGGGGGGAGTGTGTGATGGGACATTCTGAGTAGGGAGAGTGTGTGATGGGACGGTGTAAGTTGGGGGAGTGTGTGATGGGACGGTGTAGGTTGGGGGAGTGTGTGATGGTACGGTGTTAGTTGGGTGAGTGTGTGATGGGATAGTGTGAGTTGGGGGGAGTGTGTGATGGGACGGTGTTAGTTGGGGGGATTGTGTGATGGGACGGTGTAAGTTGGGGGAGAGTGTGACGGGACGGTGTTAGTTGGGGGAGTGTCTGATGGGACGGTGATAGTTGGGGGAGTGTGTGATGGGACAGTGTGAGTTGGGGGGAGTGTGTGATGGGACGGTGTTTGTTGGGGGAGTGTGTGATGGGACGGTGTTAGCTGGGGGAGTGTGTGATGGGACAGTGTGAGTTGGGGGAGTGTGTGATGGGATGGTGTTGGGGGGAGTGTGTGATGGGACGGTGTAGGTTGGGGGAGTGTGTGATGGGACAGTGTGAGTTGGGGAGTGTGTGATTGGACAGTGTGAGTTAGGGGGAGTGTGTGAAGGGACACTGTGAGTTGAGGAGTGTGAGTTGGGGGGGTCGAGTGTGTGATGGGACAGTGTGAGTTGGGGGAGTGTGTGATGGGATAGTGTGAACTGGGGAGTTTGTGATGGGACGGTGTGAGTTGGGGAGTGTGTGATGGGACAGTGTAGTTGAGGAGTGTGTGCTGACACAGTGTGAGCTGAGGGAGTGTGTGATGGGACGGTGTTAGTTGGGGGAGTGTCTGATGGGACGGTGTTAGTTGGGGGACTGTGTGATGGGACATTGTGAGTTGGGGGGAGTGTGTGATGGGACGGTGTTAGTTGGGGGATTGTGTGATGGGACGGTGTTAGCTGGGGGAGTTTGTGATTGGACAGTGAGAGTTGGGGGAATGTGTGATGGGACACTGTGAGTTGGGGGAGTGTGTGATGGGACAGTGAGAGTTGGGGGAGTGTGTGATGGGACAGTGTGAGATGGGGGGGAGTGTGTGATGGGACAGTGTCAGTTGGGGGTATGTGTGATGGGACGGTGTTAGTTAGAGGAGTGTGTGATGGGACGGTGATAGCTGGGGCAGAGTGTGATGGGACAGTGTGAGTTGGGGAGTTTGTGATGGGACGGTGTGAGTTGGGGGAGTGTGTGATGAGAGGGTGTGAGTTGGGGGAGTGTGTGATGGGCTAGTGTGAGTTGGGGAGTGTGTGATGGGACAGTGTGAGTTGGGGCTTGTGTGATGGGACAGTGTGAGTTGGGGGAGTGTGTGATGGGACAGTCTGAGTTGGGGGAGTGTGTGATGGGATGGTGTGAGTTGGGGGAGTGTGCGATGGGGCAGTTTGAGTTAGGGAGTGTGTGATGGGAGAGTCTGAGTTGGGGTGAGTGTGTGATGGGACATTGTGAGTTGGGGGAGTGTGTGATGGGACAGTGAGAGTTGGGGAGTGTGTGATGAGACTGTGTGAATTAGGGGGAGTGTGTGATGGGACAGTGTGAGTTGGGGGAGTGTGTGATGGGACGGTGTAAGTTGGGGGGGTGTGTGATTGGACAGTGTGAGTTGGGGGTTGTGTCTGATGGGACGGTGCGAATTGGAGGAGTGTGTGATGGGACGGTGTAAGCTGGGGGAGTGTGTGATGGGACGGTGTGAGTTGGGGGGAGTGTGTGATGGGATGGTGTTAGTTGGGGGGAGTGTGTGATGGGACGGTGTAAGTTGGGGGAGTGTGTGATGGGACAGTGTGAGTTGGGGAGTGTGTGATTGGACAGTGTGAGTTAGGGGGAGTGTGTGATGGGACACTGTGAGTTGGGGAGTGTGTGATGGTCAGTGTGAGTTGGGGTGGTCGAGTGTGTGATGGGACAGTGTGAGTTGGGGGAGTGTGTGATGGGACGGTGTGAGTTGGGGGACTGTGTGATGAGACAGTTTGAGTTGGGCGAGTGTGTGATGGGACAGTGTGAATTGGGGGGAGTGTGTGATGGGATAGTGTGAGTTGGGGAGTTTGTGATGGGACGGTGTGAGTTGGGGAGTGTGTGATGGGACAGTGTAGTTGAGGAGTGTGTGCTGACACAGTGTGAGCTGAGGGAGTGTGTGATGGGACGGTGTTAGTTGGGGGAGTGTCTGATGGGAAAGTGTTAGTTGGGGGACTGTGTGATGGGACATTGTGAGTTGGGGGGAGTGTGTGATGGGACGGTGTTAGTTGGGGGATTGTGTGATGGGACGGTGTTAGCTGGGGGAGTGTGTGATTGGACAGTCAGAGTTGGGGGAATGTGTGATGGGACAGTGTGAGTTGGGGGAGTGTGTGATGGGACATTCTGAGTTGGGAGTGTGTGTATTGGGACGGTGTAAGTTGGGGGAGTGTGTGATGGGACGGTGTTAGTTGGGGATAGTGTGTGATGGGACGGTGTGAGTTGGGGGAGTGTGTGATGGGACGGTGTTAGTTGAGGGAGTGTGTGATGGGACGGTGTTAGTTGGCGGAGTGTGTGATGGGACGGTGTGAGTTGGGGGAGTGTGTGATGGGACTGTGTGAGTTGGGCGAGTGTGTGATGGGACAGTCTGAGTTGGGGGAGTGTGTGATGGGACGGTGTAAGTTGGGGGAGTGTGTGATGGGACAGTGTGAATTGGGGAGTGTGTGATGAGACAGTGTAAGTTGGGGAGTTTGTGATGACACAGTGTGAATTGGAGTGTGTCATGGGACAGTGTGAGTTGGGGAGTGTGTGATGGACAGTGTGAGTTGGGGGAGTGTGTGATGGGACGGTACGAGTTGGAGGATTGTGTGATGGGACAGTGTGAGTTGGGGGAGTGTGTGATGGGACGGATTAAGTTGGGGGAGTGTGTGATGGGACAGTGAGATTTGGGGGAGTGTTTGATGGGACAGTGTGAGTTGGGGGAGTGTGTGATGGGACAGTGTGAGTTGGGGGAGTGTGTGATGGGATGGTGTGAGTTGGGGGAGTGTGTGATGGGACAGTGTGAGTTGGGGGCGTGTGTGATGGGATGGTGTGAATTAGGGGGAGTGTGTGATGGGACGGTGTGAGTTGGGGAGTGTGTGATGGGACAGTTTGAGTTGGGGGGCGAGTGTGTGATGGGACAGTTAGTTGGGGGAGTGTGTGATGGGACGGTGTGAGTTGGGGGAGTGTGTGATGAGACAGTGTGAGTTGGGGGAGTGTTTCATGAGACAGTATGAATTGGGGGGAGTGTGTGATAGGACAGTGTGATTTGGGGAGTGTGTGATGGGATGGTGTGAGTTGGGGAGTGTGTGATGGGACAGTGTAGTTGGGGAGTGTGTGATGGGACAGAGTGAGTTGGGGCGTGTGTGATTGGACAGTGTGAGTTGGGGGTTCTGTCTGATGGGACGGTGCGAGTTGGAGGAGTGTGTGATGGGACAGTGTAAGCTGGGGGAGTGTGTGATGGGACGGTGTGAGTTGGAGAATGTGTGATTGGACAGTGTGAGTTGGGGGAGTGTGTGATGAGACAGTTTGAGTTGGGGGAGTGTGTGATGGGACAGTGTGAGTTGGGGAGTGTGTGATGGGACGCTGTGAGTTGGGGGATTGTGTGATGTGACAGTGTGAGTTGGGAGTGTGTGATAGGACAGTGTTAATTGGGGGAGTGTGTGACGAGACAGTGAGAGTTCGGGGGAGTGTGTGATGGGATGGTGTTAATTGGGGGGAGTGTGTGACGGGACAGTGTGAGTTGGGGGGAGTGTGTGATGGGACGGTGTTAGTTGGGGGAGTGTGTGATGGGACGGTGTTAGCTGGGGGAGTGTGTGATGGGACAGTGTGAGTTGGAGGGAGTGTGTGATGGGACAGTGTTTGCTGGGAGAGTGTGTGACGGGACAGTCTGAGTTGGGGGAGTGTGTGATGGGACGGTGTAAGTTGGGGGAGTGTGTGATGGGACAGTGTGAGTTGGAGGGAGTATGTGATGGGACAGTGTTTGCTGGGAGAGTGTGTGACGGGACAGTCTGAGTTGGGGGGAGTGTGTGATGGGACGGTGTTAGTTGGGGGAGTGTGTGATCGGACGGTGTGAGTTGGGGGGAGTGTGTGATGGGACGGTGTAAGTTGTGGGGAGTGTGTGATGGGACGGTGTAAGTTGGGGGAGTGTGTGACGGGACGGAGTTAGTTAGGGGAGTGTCTGACGGGACGGTGTTAGTTGGGGGAGTGTGTGATGGGACAGTGTGAGTTGGGGGGAGTGTGTGATGGGACGGTGTTAGTTGGGGGAGTGTGTGATGGGACGGTGTTAGCTGGGGGAGTGTGTGATGGGACAGTGTGAGTTGGGGAGTGTGTGATTGGACAGTGTGAGTTGGGGAGTGTGTGATGGGACAGTGTGAGTTGGGGAGTGTGTGATGGGACAGTGCAAGTTGGGAGAGGGTGAGTTGGGGGAGTGTGTGATGGGACAGTATGAGTTGGGGGGAGTGTCTGATGGGAGAGTCTGAGTTGGGGGAGTGTGTGATGAGACGGTGTGAGTTGGGGGAGTGTGTGTCAGTGTGATTTGGGAGAGCGAGTGTGTGATGGGACAGTGCAAGTTGGGAGAGTGTGAGCTGGGGGAGTGTGTGATTCGACAGTGAGAGTTGGGGGAGTGTGTGATGGGACAGTGTGAGCTGAGGAGTGTGTGATGAGACAGTGTAAGTTGGGGAGTGGGTGATGAGACAGTGTGAATTGGGAGAGTGTGTTATGGGACAGTGTGAGTTGGGGAGTGTGTGATGAGGCGGTGTGAGTTGGGGGGAGTGTGTGATGAGACAGTGTAGTTGGGGAGTGTGTGACGGGACAGTGTGAGTTGGGGAGAGTGTGATTGGACAGTGTGAGTTGGGGGGAGTGTGTGATGGGACATTCTGAGTAGGGAGAGTGTGTGATGGGACGGTGTAAGTTGGGGGAGTGTGTGATGGGACGGTGTAGGTTGGGGGAGTGTGTGATGGTACGGTGTTAGTTGGGTGAGTGTGTGATGGGATAGTGTGAGTTGGGGGGAGTGTGTGATGGGACGGTGTTAGTTGGGGGGATTGTGTGATGGGACGGTGTAAGTTGGGGGAGAGTGTGACGGGACGGTGTTAGTTGGGGGAGTGTCTGATGGGACGGTGATAGTTGGGGGAGTGTGTGATGGGACAGTGTGAGTTGGGGGGAGTGTGTGATGGGACGGTGTTTGTTGGGGGAGTGTGTGATGGGACGGTGTTAGCTGGGGGAGTGTGTGATGGGACAGTGTGAGTTGGGGGAGTGTGTGATGGGATGGTGTTAGTTGGGGGGAGTGTGTGATGGGACGGTGTAGGTTGGGGGAGTGTGTGATGGGACAGTGTGAGTTGGGGAGTGTGTGATTGGACAGTGTGAGTTAGGGGGAGTGTGTGATGGGACACTGTGAGTTGAGGAGTGTGAGTTGGGGGGGTCGAGTGTGTGATGGGACAGTGTGAGTTGGGGGAGTGTGTGATGGGATAGTGTGAACTGGGGAGTTTGTGATGGGACGGTGTGAGTTGGGGAGTGTGTGATGGGACAGTGTAGTTGAGGAGTGTGTGCTGACACAGTGTGAGCTGAGGGAGTGTGTGATGGGACGGTGTTAGTTGGGGGAGTGTCTGATGGGACGGTGTTAGTTGGGGGACTGTGTGATGGGACATTGTGAGTTGGGGGGAGTGTGTGATGGGACGGTGTTAGTTGGGGGATTGTGTGATGGGACGGTGTTAGCTGGGGGAGTTTGTGATTGGACAGTGAGAGTTGGGGGAATGTGTGATGGGACACTGTGAGTTGGGGGAGTGTGTGATGGGACAGTGAGAGTTGGGGGAGTGTGTGATGGGACAGTGTGAGATGGGGGGGAGTGTGTGATGGGACAGTGTCAGTTGGGGGTATGTGTGATGGGACGGTGTTAGTTAGAGGAGTGTGTGATGGGACGGTGATAGCTGGGGCAGAGTGTGATGGGACAGTGTGAGTTGGGGAGTTTGTGATGGGACGGTGTGAGTTGGGGGAGTGTGTGATGAGAGGGTGTGAGTTGGGGGTGTGTGTGATGGGCTAGTGTGAGTTGGGGAGTGTGTGATGGGACAGTGTGAGTTGGGGCTTGTGTGATGGGACAGTGTGAGTTGGGGGAGTGTGTGATGGGACAGTCTGAGTTGGGGGAGTGTGTGATGGGATGGTGTGAGTTGGGGGAGTGTGCGATGGGGCAGTTTGAGTTAGGGAGTGTGTGATGGGAGAGTCTGAGTTGGGGTGAGTGTGTGATGGGACATTGTGAGTTGGGGGAGTGTGTGATGGGACAGTGAGAGTTGGGGAGTGTGTGATGAGACAGTGTGAATTAGGGGGAGTGTGTGATGGGACAGTGTGAGTTGGGGGAGTGTGTGATGGGACGGTGTAAGTTGGGGGGGTGTGTGATTGGACAGTGTGAGTTGGGGGTTGTGTCTGATGGGACGGTGCGAATTGGAGGAGTGTGTGATGGGACGGTGTAAGCTGGGGGAGTGTGTGATGGGACGGTGTGAGTTGGGGGGAGTGTGTGATGGGATGGTGTTAGTTGGGGGGAGTGTGTGATGGGACGGTGTAAGTTGGGGGAGTGTGTGATGGGACAGTGTGAGTTGGGGAGTGTGTGATTGGACAGTGTGAGTTAGGGGGAGTGTGTGATGGGACACTGTGAGTTGGGGAGTGTGTGATGGTCAGTGTGAGTTGGGGTGGTCGAGTGTGTGATGGGACAGTGTGAGTTGGGGGAGTGTGTGATGCGACGGTGTGAGTTGGGGGACTGTGTGATGAGACAGTTTGAGTTGGGCGAGTGTGTGATGGGACAGTGTGAATTGGGGGGAGTGTGTGATGGGATAGTGTGAGTTGGGGAGTTTGTGATGGGACGGTGTGAGTTGGGGAGTGTGTGATGGGACAGTGTAGTTGAGGAGTGTGTGCTGACACAGTGTGAGCTGAGGGAGTGTGTGATGGGACGGTGTTAGTTGGGGGAGTGTCTGATGGGAAAGTGTTAGTTGGGGGACTGTGTGATGGGACATTGTGAGTTGGGGGGAGTGTGTGATGGGACGGTGTTAGCTGGGGGAGTGTGTGATTGGACAGTCAGAGTTGGGGGAATGTGTGATGGGACAGTGTGAGTTGGGGGAGTGTGTGATGGGACATTCTGAGTTGGGAGTGTGTGTATTGGGACGGTGTAAGTTGGGGGAGTGTGTGATGGGACGGTGTTAGTTGGGGATAGTGTGTGATGGGACGGTGTGAGTTGGGGGAGTGTGTGATGGGACGGTGTTAGTTGAGGGAGTGTGTGATGGGACGGTGTTAGTTGGCGGAGTGTGTGATGGGACGGTGTGAGTTGGGGGAGTGTTTCATGAGACAGTATGAATTGGGGGGAGTGTGTGATAGGACAGTGTGATTTGGGGAGTGTGAGATGAGACGGTGTGAGTTGGGGGGAGAGTGTGATAGGACAGTGTGAGTTGGAGAGTGTGTGATGGGATGGTGTGAGTTGGGGAGTGTGTGATGGGACAGTGTAGTTGGGGAGTGTGTGATGGGACAGAGTGAGTTGGGGCGTGTGTGATTGGACAGTGTGAGTTGGGGGTTCTGTCTGATGGGACGGTGCGAGTTGGAGGAGTGTGTGATGGGACAGTGTAAGCTGGGGGAGTGTGTGATGGGACGGTGTGAGTTGGAGAATGTGTGATTGGACAGTGTGAGTTCGGGGTGTGTGTGATGAGACAGTTTGAGTTGGGGGAGTGTGTGATGGGACAGTGTGAGTTGGGGAGTGTGTGATGGGACGCTGTGAGTTGGGGGATTGTGTGATGTGACAGTGTGAGTTGGGAGTGTGTGATAGGACAGTGTTAATTGGGGGAGTGTGTGACGAGACAGTGAGAGTTCGGGGGAGTGTGTGATGGGATGGTGTTAATTGGGGGGAGTGTGTGACGGACAGTGTGAGTTGGGGGGAGTGTGTGATGGACGGTGTTAGTTGGGGGAGTGTGTGATGGGACGGTGTTAGCTGGGGAGTGTGTGATGGGACAGTGTGAGTTGGAGGGAGTGTGTGATGGGACAGTGTTTGCTGGGAGAGTGTGTGACGGGACAGTCTGAGTTGGGGGAGTGTGTGATGGGACGGTGTAAGTTGGGGGAGTGTGTGATGTGACAGTGTGAGTTGGGGAGTGTGTGATGAGACAGTGTAAGTTGGGGAGTGTGTGATGACACAGTGTGAAATGGGGGAGTGTGTCATGGGACAGTGTGAGTTGGGAGTGTGTGATGAGGCGGTGTGAGTTGGGGGGAGTGTGTGATGGGACAGTGTAGTTGGGGAGTGTGTGATGGGACAGTGTGAGCTGGGGAGTGTGTGATGAGACAGTGTAAGTTGGGGAGTGGGTGATGAGACAGTGTGAATTGGGAGAGTGTGTTATGGGACAGTGTGAGTTGGGGAGTGTGTGATGAGGCGGTGTGAGTTGGGGGGAGTGTGTGATGAGACAGTGTATTTGGGGAGTGTGTGACGGGACAGTGTGAGTTGGGGAGAGTGTGATTGGACAGTGTGAGTTGGGGGCGTGTGTGATGGGACAGTGTGAGTTGGGGGCGTGTGTGATGGGATGGTGTGAATTGGGGGTAGTGTGTGAGGGGATGGTGTTAGTTGGGGGGAGTGTGTGATGGGACAGTGTGAGTTGGGAGTGTGTGATGAGACAGTGTGAGTTGGGAGTGTGTGATGACACAGTGTGAATTGGGGAGTGTGTCATGGGACAGTGTGAGTTGGGGAGTGTGTGATGAGACAGTGTGAATTAGGGGGAGTGTGTGATGGGACAGTGTGAGTTGGGGAGTGTGTGATGGGACAGTTTGAGTTGGGAGGCGAGTGTGTGATGGGACAGTTACTTGGGGAGTGTGTGATGGGACGGTGTGAGTTGGGGGAGTGTGTGATGAGACAGCGTGAGTTGGGGGAGTGTTTGATGAGACAGTATGCATTGGGGGAGTGTATGATAGGACAGTGTGATTTGGGGAGTGTGTGATGAGACGGTGTGAGTTGGGGGGAGAGTGTGATAGGACAGTGTGAGTTGGAGAGTGTGTGATGGGATGGTGTGAGTTGGGAGTGTGTGATGGACAGTGTAGTTGGGGGAGTGTGTGATGGGACAGAGTGAGTTGGGGCGTGTGTAATTGGACAGTGTGAGTTGGGGGTTGTGTCTGATGGGGACGGTGCGAATTGGAGGAGTGTGTGATGGGACGGTGTAAGCTGGGGGAGTGTGTGATGGGACGGTGTGAGTTGGAGAATGTGTGATTGGACAGTGTGAGTTGGGGGAGTGTGTGATGGGACAGTGTGAGTTGGGGGAGTGTGTGATGGGACGGTGTGAGTTGGGGGACTGTGTGATGAGACAGTTTGAGTTGGGGGAGTGGGTGATGGGACAGTGTGAGTTGGGGAGTGTGTGATGGGACGGTGTGAGTTGGGGGATTGTGTGATGTGACAGTGTGAGTTGGGAGTGTGTGATAGGACAGTGTGAATTGGGGGAGTGTGTGACGAGACAGTGAGAGTTCGGGGAGTGTGTGAGGGGATGGTGTTAGTTAGGGGGAGTGTGTGATGGGACGGTGTAAGTTGGGGGAGTGTGTGACGGGACAGTCTGAGTTGGGGGAGTGTGTGATGGGACGGTGTAAGTTGGGGGAGTGTGTGATGGGACAGTGTGAGTTGGGGAGTGTGTGATGAGACAGTGTAAGTTGGGGAGTGTGTGATGACACAGTGTGAATTGGGGGAGTGTGTCATGGGACAGTGTGAGTTTGGGGAGTGTGTGATGAGGCGGTGTGAGTTGGGGGGAGCGTGTGATGGGACAGTGAAGTTGGGGAGTGTGTGATCGGACAGTGTGAGCTGGGGAGTGTGTGATGAGACAGTGTAAGTTGGGGAGTGGGTGATGAGACAGTGTGAATTGGGAGAGTGTGTTATGGGGACAGTGTGAGTTGGGGAGTGTGCGATGAGGCGGTGTGAGTTGGGGGGAGTGTGTGATGAGACAGTATAGTTGGGGAGTGTGTGACGGGACAGTGTGAGTTGGGGAGAGTGTGATTGGACAGTGTGAGTTGGGAGGAGTGTGTGATGGGACATTCTGAGTTGGGAGAGTGTGTGATGGGACGGTGTAAGTTGGGGGAGTGTGTGATGGACGGTGTAGGTTGGGGGAGTGTGTGATGGTATGGTGTTAGTTGGGTGAGTGTGTGATGGGACAGTGTGAGTTGGGGGGAGTGTGTGATGGGACGGTGTTAGTTGGGGGATTGTGTGATGGGACGGTGTAAGTTGGGGGAGTGTGTGACGGGATGGTGTTAGTTGGGGGAGTGTCTGATGGGACGGTGTTAGTTGGGGGAGTGTGTGATGGGACAGTGTGAGTTGGGGGGAGTGTGTGATGGGACGGTGTTAGTTGGGGGAGTGTGTGATGGGACGGTGTTAGCTGGGGGAGTGCGTGATGGGACAGTGTGAGTTGGGGGGAGTGTGTGATGGGATGGTGTTAGTTGGGGGGAGTGTGTGATGGGACGGTGTAAGTTGCGGGAGTGTGTGATGGGACAGTGTGAGTTGGGGAGTGTGTGATTGGACAGTGTGAGTTTGGGGGAGTGTGTGATGGGACACTGTGAGTTGGGGAGTGTGTGATGGTCAGTGTGAGTTGGGGTGGTCGAGTGTGTGATGGGACAGTGTGAGTTGGGGGAGTGTGTGATGGACGGTGTGAGTTGGGGGACTGTGTGATGCGACAGTTTGAGTTGGGCGAGTGTGTGATGGGACAGTGTGAATTGGGGGAATGTGTGATGAGACAATGTGAGTTGTGGGAGTGTGTGATGGGACAGTGTGAGTTGGGGAGTGTGTGATGAGATAGTGTGAGTTGGGGAGTGTGTGATCAGGACATTGTGAATTGGAGGAGTGTGTCATTGGACAGTCTGAGTTGGGGAGTGTGTGATGGGACAGTTTGAGTTGGGGGGCGAGTGTGTGATGGGACAGTTTGAGTTGGGGGGCGAGTGTGTGATGGGACAGTTAGTTGGGGGAGAGTGTGCTGGGACGGTGTGAGTTGGGGGAGGGTGAGATGAGACAGTGTGAGTTGGGGGAGTGTTTGATGAGACAGTATGAATTGGGGGGAGTGTGTGATGGGATAGTGTGAGTTGGGGAGTTTGTGATGGGACGGTGTGAGTTGGGGAGTGTGTGATGAGACAATGCAGTTGAGGAGTGTGTGCTGACACAGTGTGAGCTGAGGGAGTGTGTGATGGGACGGTGTTACTTGGGGGAGTGTCTGATGGGAAAGTGTTAGTTGGGGGACTGTGTGATGGGACATTGTGAGTTGGGGGGAGTGTGTGATGGGACGGTGTTAGTTGGGGGATTGTGTGATGGGACGGTGTTAGCTGGGGGAGTGTGTGATTGGACAGTCAGAGTTGGGGGGAGTGTGTGATGGGACGGTGTTAGTTGAAGGAGTGTGTGATGGGACGGTGTTAGCTGGGGGAGTGTGTGATGGGACAGCGTAGTTGGGCAGTATGTGATGGGACAGAGTGAGTTGGGGAGTGTGTGATTGGACAGTGTGAGTTGGGGGTTCTGTCTGATGGGACAGTGCGAGTCGGAGGAGTGTGTGATGGGACGTGTAAGTTGGGGGAGTGTGTGATGGGACAGTGTGAGTTGGGGGAGTGTGTGATGGGACAGTGAGAGTTGGGGAGTGTGTGATGGGACAGTGTGAGATGGGGGAGTGTGTGATGGGACAGTGTTGGTTGGGGGTATGTGTGATGGGACGGTGTTAGCTGGAGGAGTGTGTGATGGGACGGTGATAGCTGGGGAGAGTGTGATGGGACAGTGTGAGTTGGGGAGTTTGTGATGGGACGGTGTGAGTTGGGGAGTGTGTGATCAGACGGTGTGAGTTGGGGGAGTGTGTGATGGGCTAGTATGAGTTGGGGGAGTGTGTGATGGGACAGTGTGAGTTGGGGCCTGTGTGATGGACAGTGTGAGTTGGGGGAGTGTGTGATGGGACAGTCTGATTTGGGGGAGTATGTGATGGGATGGTGTGAGTTGGGGGAGTGTGTGATGGGACACTGTGAGTTGGGGGCGTCTGTGATGGGACGGTGTGAGTTGGGGGATTGTGTGATGTGACAGTGTGAGTTGGGAGTGTGTGATAGGACAGTGTGAATTGGGGGAGTGTGTGACAAGACAGTGAGAGTTCGGGGGAGTGTGTGATGGGATGGTTTTAGTTGGGGGGAGTGTGTGATGGGACGGTGTAAGTTGGGGGAGTGTGTGACGGGACAGTGTGAGTTGGGGGAGTGTGTGATGGGACGGTGTTAGCTGGGGAGTGTGTGATGGGACAGTGTGAGTTGGAGCGAGTGTGTGATGGGACGGTGTTTGCTGGGGGAGTGTGTGACGGGACAGTCTGAGTTGGCGGAGTGTGTGATGGGACGGTGTAAGTTGGGGGAGTGTGTGATGGGACAGTGTGAGTTGGGGAGTGTGTGATGAGACAGTGTAAGTTGGGGAGTGTGTGATGACACAGTGTGAATTGGGGGAGTGTGTCATGGGACAGTGTGAGTTGGGGAGTGTGTGATGAGGCGGTGTGAGTTGGGGGGAGTGTGTGATGGGACAGTGTAGTTGGGAGTGTGTGATGGGACAGTGTGAGCAGGGGAGTGTGTGATGAGACAGTGTAAGTTGGGGAGTGGGTGATGAGACAGTGTGAATTGGGAGAGTGTGTTATGGGACAGTGTGAGTTGGGGAGTGTGCGATGAGGCGGTGTGAGTTGGGGGGAGTGTGTGATGAGACAGTGTAGTTGGGGAGTGTGTGACGGGACAGTGTGAGTTGGGGAGAGTGTGATTGGACAGTGTCAGTTGGAGGAGTGTGTGATGGGACATTCTGAGTTGGGAGAGTGTGTGATGGGACGGTGTAAGTTGGGGGAGTGTGTGATGGGACGGTGTAGGTTTGGGGAGTGTGTGATGGTACGGTGTTAGTTGGGTGAGTGTGTGATGGGACAGTGTGAGTTGGGGGGAGTGTGTGATGGGACGGTGTTAGTTGGGGGGATTGTGTGATGGGACGGTGTAAGTTGGGGGAGTGTGTGACGGGATGGTGTTAGTTGGGGGAGTGTCTGATGGGACGGTGTTAGTTGGGGGAGTGTGTGATGGGACAGTGTGAGTTGGAGAGTGTGTGATGGGACAGTGTAGTTGGGGAGTGTGTGATGGGACAGAGTGAGTTGGGGCGTGTGTGATTGGACAGTGTGAGTTGGGGGTTCTGTCTGATGGGACGGGTGCGAGTTGGAGGAGTGTGTGATGGGACAGTGTAAGCTGGGGAGTGTGTGATGGGACGGTGTGAGTTGGAGAATGTGTGATTGGACAGTGTGAGTTGGGGGTGTGTGTGATGAGACAGTTTGAGTTGGGGGAGTGTGTGATGGGACAGTGTGAGTTGGGGAGTGTGTGATGGGACGCTGTGAGTTGGGGGATTGTGTGATGTGACAGTGTGAGTTGGGAGTGTGTGATAGGACAGTGTTAATTGGGGAGTGTGTGACGAGACAGTGAGAGTTCGGGGGAGTGTGTGATGGGATGGTGTTAATTGGGGGGAGTGTGTGACGGGACAGTGTGAGTTGGGGGAGTGTGTGATGGGACGGTGTTAGTTGGGGGAGTGTGTGATGGGACGGTGTAGCTGGGGGAGTGTGTGATGGGACAGTGTGAGTTGGAGGGAGTGTGTGATGGGACAGTGTTTGCTGGGAGAGTGTGTGACGGGACAGTCTGAGTTGGGGGAGTGTGTGATGGGACGGTGTAAGTTGGGGGAGTGTGTGATGTGACAGTGTGAGTTGGGGAGTGTGTGATGAGACAGTGTAAGTTGGGGAGTGTGTGATGACACAGTGTGAATTGGGGGAGTGTGTCATGGGACAGTGTGAGTTGGGGAGTGTGTGATGAGGCGGTGTGAGTTGGGGGGAGTGTGTGATGGGACAGTGTAGTTGGGGAGTGTGTGATGGGACAGTGTGAGCTGGGGAGTGTGTGATGAGGACAGTGTAAGTTGGGGAGTGGGTGATGAGACAGTGTGAATTGGGAGAGTGTGTTATGGGACAGTGTGAGTTGGGGAGTGTGTGATGAGGCGGTGTGAGTTGGGGGGAGTGTGTGATGAGACAGTGTATTTGGGGAGTGTGTGACGG
>NW_027275184.1:0-65886 GCF_030028105.1 Mobula birostris
GGAGGGTTTAGAGAGACAGGGAGGGATGTAGGGGATGGTGGGGGTTACAGAGACAGGGAGGCGTTTAGGGTCTCCAGGGGGTTACAGAGACAGGGTGGGCTGTAGGGGATGGAGGGGTACAGATACAGGGAGGGGTGTAGTGGATGGAGGGGTTACAGAGACAGTTAGGTGTGTAGGGGATGGAGGGGTTACAGAGATGGTGAGCGGTGCAGGGGATGAAGGATGTTACAGAGACGGTGAGGGGTGCAGGGGATGGAGGGGTTACAGAGACAGGGAGGTGTGTTGGGAATGGAGGGGGCTATGGAGACAGGGAGGGGTGTAGGGGCTGGAGGGGTTACAGAGACAGGGAGGGGTGTAGGGGATCGAGGGTTTATAAAGACAGGGAGGGGTGTAGGGGATGGAGGGGATTACATAGACGGGGAGGGGTGTAGTGGATTTTGTGGTTACAGAGACAGGGTTGGGTGTAGGGGATGGAGCGGTTACAGAGACAGGGAGGAGTGTAGGGGATGGAGGGGTTACAGAGACAGGGAGGTGTGTAGGGGATGGAGGGGGTTACAGAGACAGGGAGGGGTGTAGGGGATGGAGGGGTTACAGAGATGGTGAGCGTGCAGGGCATGGACGGGGTTACAGAGATAGGGAGGGGTGTAAGGGATTGAGGGGTTACAGAGACAGGGTGTGGTGTAGGTGATGGAGGGGTTAGAGACAGGGAGGGGTGTAGGGGATGGAGGGGTTTTTGAGACAGGGAGGGCTTTAGGGGATGGAGGGAGTTACCGAGATTGGGAGGGGTGTAGGGGATAGAGGGTGTTACAGAGACAGGGAGGGGTGTAGGGGATCGAGGGGTTACAGAGACAGGGAGGGGTGTAGGGGATCGAGGGTTTATAAAGACAGGGAGGGGTGTAGGGGATGGAGGGGGTTACATAGACGGGGAGGGGTGTAGTGGATTTTGTGGTTACAGAGACAGGGTTGGGTGTAGGGGATGGAGCGGTTACAGAGACAGGGAGGAGTGTAGGGGATGGAGGGGTTACAGAGACAGGGAGGTGTGTAGGGGATGGAGGGGGTTACAGAGACAGGGTGGGGTGTAGGGGATGGAGGGGTTACAGAGACAGGGAGGGGTGTAGGGGATGGAGGATGTTACAGAGACGGGGAGGGGTGCAGGGGATGGAGGGGTTACAGAGACAGGGAGGTGTGTTGGGAATGGAGGGGGCTATGGAGACAGGGAGGGGTGTAGGGGCTGGAGGGTTACAGAGACAGGGAGGGGTGTAGGGAATGGAGGGGTTACAGAGACAGGGAGGGGTGTAGGGGATGGAGGATGTTACAGAGACGGGGAGGGGTGCAGGGGATGGAGGGGTTACAGAGACAGGGAGGTGTGTTGGGAATGGAGGGGGCTATGGAGACAGGGAGGGGTGTAGGGGCTGGAAGGGTTACAGAGACAGGGAGGGGTGTAGGGAATGGAGGGGTTACAGAGACAGGGAGGGGTGTAGGTGATGTTGGGGTTACAGCAACAGGGAGAAGTGTAGGCGATGGAGGGGGTTACAGAGACAGGGAGGGGTCTCGGGAATGGAGGGGTTACAGAGACAGGGAGTAGTGTAGGGGATGTAGGGGTTACAGAGAGAGGGAGTGGTGTAGGGGATGGAGGGCGTTACAGAGACAGTGAGGGGTGTAGGGGATGTAGGGGTTATAGAGAGACGGAGGTTTGTAGGTGATCGAGGGGGTTACAGAGACAGGGAGCGGTGTTGGGGATTGATGGGTTACAGAGACAGGGAAGGGTGTAGGAGATGGAGGGATTACAGAGACAGGGAGGGGTGTAGATGATGGAGGGGTTACACAGACAGGGAGGGTGTATGGGATGGAGTTGGTGCAGAGACAGGGAGAGGTGTAGGGGATGGAGGGTTTACAGAGACAGGGAGGGGTTTAGGGGATGGAGGGGTTTACAGAGACAGGGAGGGGTGTAGGGGATTGAGGGGTTGCAGGGACAGGGAGGGGTGTAGCGGATGGAGGGGATTACAGACTCAGGGAGGGGTGTAGGGGATGGAGGGGGTTACAGAAACAGGGAGGGGTGTAGGGGATGGAGGGGGTTACAGAGACAGGGAGGGGTGTAGGGGATGGCGGGGGTTACCGAGACAGGAGGGGTGTGGTAGATGGAGGGGTTACTGATACAGGGAGGGGTGTAGGGGATGGAGGGGATACAGTGACAGGGAGGGGTTTTGGGGATGGAGTGGTTACACAGACAGGAAGGGGTGTTGGCGTTGGAGGGGGTTACAGAGACAGAGAGGGGTGTAGGGGATGGAGGGGTTACAGAGACAGGGAGAGGTTTAGGGGATGGAGGAGGTTACAGAGACAGGGAGGGGTGTACGGGATAGAGGGTGTTACACAGACAGGGAGGGGTGTAGGGGATGGAGGGGCTTACAGAGACAGGGAACGGTGTAGGGGATGGAGGGGTTACAGAGACAAGGAGGGGTGTAGTGGATGGAGGGTTAGAGAGACAGAGAGGGGTGTAGGGGATGGAGGGGTTACAGATACAGGGAGGGGTGTAGTGGATGGAGTGGGTTACAGACAGAGGGAGGGGTGTAGGGGATGGAGGGGTTATAGAGACTGGCAGTGGTTTAGGGGATGGAGGGTGTTACCGAGATAGGGAGGGGTGTAGGGGATAGAGGGTGTTACAGAGACAGGGAGGGTTGTAGGGGATCGAGGGGTTTCAGAGACAGGGAGGGGTGTCGGGGATCGAGGGTTTATAAAGACAGGGAGGGGTGTAGGGGATGGAGGGGGTTACATAGACGGGGAGGGGTGTAGTGGATGGAGTGGTTACAGAGACAGGGTTGGGTGTAGGGGATGGAGCGGTTACAGAGACAGGGAGGAGTGTAGGGGGTGGTGGGGTTACAGAGACAGGGAGGTGTGTAGGGGATGGAGGGGGGTTACAGAGACAGGGAGGGGTGTAGGGGATGGAGGGGTTACAGAGACAGGGAGGGGTGTAGGGGATGGAGGATGTTACAGAGACGGTGAGGGGTGCAGGGGATGGAGGGGTTACAGGGACAGGGAGTGGTGTAGCGGATGGAGGGGATTACAGACACAGGGAGGGGTGTAGGGGATGGAGGGGTTACAGAGACAGGGAGGGGTGTAGGGGATGGAGGGGTTACAGGGACAGGGAGGGGTGTAGCGGATGGAGGGGATTACAGACACAGGGAGGGGTGTAGGGGATGGAGGGGTTACAGAGACAGAGAGGGGTGTATTGGATGGAGTGGGTTACGGAGACAGGGAGGCGTGTAGGGGATGGAGGGGTTATAGAGACAGGGAGGGGTTTGGGGGATGGAGGGTGTTACAGAGACAGGGAGGGGTGTAGGGGAAGGAGGGGTTACAGAGACAGGGAGGGGTGAAGAGGATTAAGGGGGCTACAGAGACGGGGAGCGGTGTAGTGGGTGGAGGGGTTTACAGAGACATAGAGGGTTTTTGCGGATGGAGGGGGTTACAGAGACAGGGAGGGGTGTACGGGATGGAGGGTTTACAGAGACAGGGAGGGGTGTAGGGGATGGATGGGGTTACAGAGACGGGGAGTGGTGTAGGGGCAGCAGGGGGTTACAGAGACAGAGAGTGGTGTAGGGAATGGAGGGGGTTACAGAGACAGGGAGGCATATAGTGGATGGAGGGGGTTACAGAGACAGGGAGGGGTGTAGGGGATGAAGGATGTTACAGTGACAGAGAGGGGTGTAGGGGATGGAGTGGTTACAGAGACAGGGAGGGGTGTAGGGGACGGAGAGTGTTACAGAGACAGGGAGGGGTGTAGGGGATGGAGGGGGTTACAGGGACAGGGAGTAGTGTAGGGGATGTAGGGGTTACAGAGAGAGGGAGTGGTGTAGGGGATGGAGGGCGTTACAGAGACAGTGAGGGGTGTACGGGATAGAGGGTGTTACACAGACAGGGAGGGGTGTAGGGGATGGAGGGGCTTACAGAGACAGGGAACGGTGTAGGGGATGGAGGGGTTACAGAGACAGGGAGGGGTGTAGTGGATGGAGGGTTTAGAGAGACAGAGAGGGGTGTAGGGGATGGTGGGGTTACAGAGACAGGGAGGGGTTTAGGGTCTCCAGGGGGTTACAGAGACAGGGAGGGGTGTAGGGGATGGAGGGGTTACAGATACAGGGAGGGGTGTAGTGGATGGAGTGGGTTACAGACACAGGGAGGGGTGTAGGGGATGGAGGGGTTATAGAGACTGGCAGTGGTTTAGGGGATGGAGGGTGTTACCGAGATAGGGAGGGGTGTAGGGGATAGAGGGTGTTACAGAGACAGGGAGGGGTGTAGGGGATCGAGGGGTTTCAGAGACAGGGAGGGGTGTCGGGGATCGAGGGTTTATAAAGACAGGGAGGGGTGTAGGGGATGGAGGGGGTTACATAGACGGGGAGGGGTGTAGTGGATGGAGTGGTTACAGAGACAGGGTTGGGTGTAGGGGATGGAGCGGTTACAGAGACAGGGAGGAGTGTATGGGATGGAGGGGTTACAGAGACAGGGAGGTGTGTAGGGGATGGAGGGGGTTACAGAGACAGGGAGGGGTGTAGGGGATGGAGGGGTTACAGAGACAGGGAGGGGTGTAGGGGATGGAGGATGTTACAGAGACGGGGAGGGGTGCAGGGGATGGAGGGGTTACAGCGACAGGGAGGGGTGTAGCGGATGGAGGGGATTACAGACACAGGGAGGGGTGTAGGGGATGGAGGGGTTACAGAGACAGGGAGGGGTGTAGGGGATGGAGGGGTTACAGGGACAGGGAGGGGTGTAGCGGATGGAGGGGATTACAGACACAGGGAGGGGTGTAGGGGATGGAGGGGGTTACAGAGACAGAGAGATGTAGGAGATGGAGGGGTTTACAGTGACAGGGATGGGTTTTGGGGATGGACTGGTTACAGAGACAGGGAGGGGTGTTGGCGTTGGAGGGGGTTACAGATACAGGGAGGGGTGTAGTGGATGGAGTGGGTTACAGACACAGGGAGGGGTGTAGGGGATGGAGGGGTTATAGAGACTGGCAGTGGTTTAGGGGATGGAGGGTGTTACCGAGATAGGGAGGGGTGTAGGGGATAGAGGGTGTTACAGAGACAGGGAGGGTTGTAGGGGATCGAGGGGTTTCAGAGACAGGGAGGGGTGTCGGGGATCGAGGGTTTATAAAGACAGGGAGGGGTGTAGGGGATGGAGGGGGTTACATAGACGGGGAGGGGTGTAGTGGATGGAGTGGTTACAGAGACAGGGTTGGGTGTAGGGGATGGAGCGGTTACAGAGACAGTGAGGGGTGTAGGGGATGTAGGGGTTATAGAGAGACGGAGGTTTGTAGGTGATCGAGGGGGTTACAGAGACAGGGAGCGGTGTTGGGGATTGATGGGTTACAGAGACAGGGAAGGGTGTAGGAGATGGAGGGATTACAGAGACAGGGAGGGGTGTAGATGATGGAGGGGTTACACAGACAGGGAGGGGTGTATGGGATGGAGTTGGTGCAGAGACAGGGAGAGGTGTAGGGGATGGAGGGTTTACAGAGACAGGGAGGGGTTTAGGGGATGGAGGGGTTTACAGAGACAGGGAGGGGTGTAGGGGATTGAGGGGTTGCAGGGACAGGGAGGGGTGTAGCGGATGGAGGGGATTACAGACTCAGGGAGGGGTGTAGGGGATGGAGGGGTTACAGAAACAGGGAGGGGTGTAGGGGATGGAGGGGGTTACAGAGACAGGGAGGGGTGTAGGGGATGGCGGGGGTTACCGAGACAGGGAGGGGTGTGGTAGATGGAGGGGTTACTGATACAGGGAGGGGTGTAGGGGATGGAGGGGATACAGTGACAGGGAGGGGTTTTGGGGATGGAGTGGTTACACAGACAGGAAGGGGTGTTGGCGTTGGAGGGGGTTACAGAGACAGAGAGGGGTGTAGGGGATGGAGGGGTTACAGAGACAGGGAGAGGTTTAGGGGATGGAGGAGGTTACAGAGACAGGGAGGGGTGTACGGGATAGAGGGTGTTACACAGACAGGGAGGGGTGTAGGGGATGGAGGGGCTTACAGAGACAGGGAACGGTGTAGGGGATGGAGGGGTTACAGAGACAAGGAGGGGTGTAGTGGATGGAGGGTTTAGAGAGACAGAGAGGGGTGTAGGGGATGGAGGGGTTACAGATACAGGGAGGGGTGTAGTGGATGGAGTGGGTTACAGACACAGGGAGGGGTGTAGGGGATGGAGGGGTTATAGAGACTGGCAGTGGTTTAGGGGATGGAGGGTGTTACCGAGATAGGGAGGGGTGTAGGGGATAGAGGGTGTTACAGAGACAGGGAGGGTTGTAGGGGATCGAGGGGTTTCAGAGACAGGGAGGGGTGTCGGGGATCGAGGGTTTATAAAGACAGGGAGGGGTGTAGGGGATGGAGGGGGTTACATAGACGGGGAGGGGTGTAGTGGATGGAGTGGTTACAGAGACAGGGTTGGGTGTAGGGGATGGAGCGGTTACAGAGACAGGGAGGAGTGTAGGGGATGGTGGGGTTACAGAGACAGGGAGGTGTGTAGGGGATGGAGGGGGTTACAGAGACAGGGAGGGGTGTAGGGGATGGAGGGGTTACAGAGACAGGGAGGGGTGTAGGGGATGGAGGATGTTACAGAGACGGTGAGGGGTGCAGGGGATGGAGGGGTTACAGGGACAGGGAGTGGTGTAGCGGATGGAGGGGATTACAGACACAGGGAGGGGTGTAGGGGATGGAGGGGTTACAGAGACAGGGAGGGGTGTAGGGGATGGAGGGGTTACAGGGACAGGGAGGGGTGTAGCGGATGGAGGGGATTACAGACACAGGGAGGGGTGTAGGGGATGGAGGGGTTACAGAGACAGAGAGGGGTGTATTGGATGGAGTGGGTTACGGAGACAGGGAGGCGTGTAGGGGATGGAGGGGTTATAGAGACAGGGAGGGGTTTGGGGGATGGAGGGTGTTACAGAGACAGGGAGGGGTGTAGGGGAAGGAGGGGTTACAGAGACAGGGAGGGGTGAAGAGGATTAAGGGGGCTACAGAGACGGGGAGCGGTGTAGTGGGTGGAGGGGTTTACAGAGACATAGAGGGTTTTTGCGGATGGAGGGGGTTACAGAGACAGGGAGGGGTGTACGGGATGGAGGGTTTACAGAGACAGGGAGGGGTGTAGGGGATGGACACGGCTACAGAGACAGGGAGGGGTGTAGGGGATGGATGGGGTTACAGAGACGGGGAGTGGTGTAGGGGCAGCAGGGGGTTACAGAGACAGAGAGTGGTGTAGGGAATGGAGGGGGTTACAGAGACAGGGAGGCATATAGTGGATGGAGGGGGTTACAGAGACAGGGAGGGGTGTAGGGGATGAAGGATGTTACAGTGACAGAGAGGGGTGTAGGGGATGGAGTGGTTACAGAGACAGGGAGGGGTGTAGGGGACGGAGAGTGTTACAGAGACAGGGAGGGGTGTAGGGGATGGAGGGGGTTACAGGGACAGGGAATAGTGTAGGGGATGTAGGGGTTACAGAGAGAGGGAGTGGTGTAGGGGATGGAGGGCGTTACAGAGACAGTGAGGGGTGTACGGGATAGAGGGTGTTACACAGACAGGGAGGGGTGTAGGGGATGGAGGGGCTTACAGAGACAGGGAACGGTGTAGGGGATGGAGGGGTTACAGAGACAGGGAGGGGTGTAGTGGATGGAGGGTTTAGAGAGACAGAGAGGGGTGTAGGGGATGGTGGGGTTACAGAGACAGGGAGGGGTTTAGGGTCTCCAGGGGGTTACAGAGACAGGGAGGGGTGTAGGGGATGGAGGGGTTACAGATACAGGGAGGGGTGTAGTGGATGGAGTGGGTTACAGACACAGGGAGGGGTGTAGGGGATGGAGGGGTTATAGAGACTGGCAGTGGTTTAGGGGATGGAGGGTGTTACCGAGATAGGGAGGGGTGTAGGGGATAGAGGGTGTTACAGAGACAGGGAGGGGTGTAGGGGATCGAGGGGTTTCAGAGACAGGGAGGGGTGTCGGGGATCGAGGGTTTATAAAGACAGGGAGGGGTGTAGGGGATGGAGGGGGTTACATAGACGGGGAGGGGTGTAGTGGATGGAGTGGTTACAGAGACAGGGTTGGGTGTAGGGGATGGAGCGGTTACAGAGACAGGGAGGAGTGTATGGGATGGAGGGGTTACAGAGACAGGGAGGTGTGTAGGGGATGGAGGGGGTTACAGAGACAGGGAGGGGTGTAGGGGATGGAGGGGTTACAGAGACAGGGAGGGGTGTAGGGGATGGAGGATGTTACAGAGACGGGGAGGGGTGCAGGGGATGGAGGGGTTACAGCGACAGGGAGGGGTGTAGCGGATGGAGGGGATTACAGACACAGGGAGGGGTGTAGGGGATGGAGGGGTTACAGAGACAGGGAGGGGTGTAGGGGATGGAGGGGTTACAGGGACAGGGAGGGGTGTAGCGGATGGAGGGGATTACAGACACAGGGAGGGGTGTAGGGGATGGAGGGGGTTACAGAGACAGAGAGATGTAGGAGATGGAGGGGTTTACAGTGACAGGGATGGGTTTTGGGGATGGACTGGTTACAGAGACAGGGAGGGGTGTTGGCGTTGGAGGGGGTTACAGATACAGGGAGGGGTGTAGTGGATGGAGTGGGTTACAGACACAGGGAGGGGTGTAGGGGATGGAGGGGTTATAGAGACTGGCAGTGGTTTAGGGGATGGAGGGTGTTACCGAGATAGGGAGGGGTGTAGGGGATAGAGGGTGTTACAGAGACAGGGAGGGTTGTAGGGGATCGAGGGGTTTCAGAGACAGGGAGGGGTGTCGGGGATCGAGGGTTTATAAAGACAGGGAGGGGTGTAGGGGATGGAGGGGGTTACATAGACGGGGAGGGGTGTAGTGGATGGAGTGGTTACAGAGACAGGGTTGGGTGTAGGGGATGGAGCGGTTACAGAGACAGGGAGGAGTGTAGGGGATGGAGGGGTTACAGAGACACGGAGGTGTGTAGGGGATGGAGGGGGTTACAGAGACAGGGAGGGGTGTAGGGGATGGAGGGGTTACAGAGACAGGGAGGGGTGTAGGGGATGGAGGATGTTACAGAGACGGTGAGGGGTGCAGGGGATGGAGGGGTTACAGGGACAGGGAGTGGTGTAGCGGATGGAGGGGATTACAGACACAGGGAGGGGTGTAGGGGATGGAGGGGTTACAGAGACAGGGAGGGGTGTAGGGGATGGAGGGGTTACAGGGACAGGGAGGGGTGTAGCGGATGGAGGGGATTACAGACACAGGGAGGGGTGTAGGGGATGGAGGGGTTACAGAGACAGAGAGGGGTGTATTGGATGGAGTGGGTTACGGAGACAGGGAGGCGTGTAGGGGATGGAGGGGTTATAGAGACAGGGAGGGGTTTGGGGGATGGAGGGTGTTACAGAGACAGGGAGGGGTGTAGGGGAAGGAGGGGTTACAGAGACAGGGAGGGGTGAAGAGGATTAAGGGGGCTACAGAGACGGGGAGCGGTGTAGTGGGTGGAGGGGTTTACAGAGACATAGAGGGTTTTTGCGGATGGAGGGGGTTACAGAGACAGGGAGGGGTGTACGGGATGGAGGGTTTACAGAGACAGGGAGGGGTGTAGGGGATGGACACGGCTACAGAGACAGGGAGGGGTGTAGGGGATGGATGGGGTTACAGAGACGGGGAGTGGTGTAGGGGCAGCAGGGGGTTACAGAGACAGAGAGTGGTGTAGGGAATGGAGGGGGTTACAGAGACAGGGAGGCATATAGTGGATGGAGGGGGTTACAGAGACAGGGAGGGGTGTAGGGGATGAAGGATGTTACAGTGACAGAGAGGGGTGTAGGGGATGGAGTGGTTACAGAGACAGGGAGGGGTGTAGGGGACGGAGAGTGTTACAGAGACAGGGAGGGGTGTAGGGGATGGAGGGGGTTACAGGGACAGGGAGTAGTGTAGGGGATGTAGGGGTTACAGAGAGAGGGAGTGGTGTAGGGGATGGAGGGCGTTACAGAGACAGTGAGGGGTGTCGGGGATGTAGGGGTTATAGAGAGACGGAGGTTTGTAGGTGATCGAGGGGGTTACAGAGACAGGGAGCGGTGTTGGGGATTGATGGGTTACAGAGACAGGGAAGGGTGTAGGAGATGGAGGGATTACAGAGACAGGGAGGGGTGTAGATGATGGAGGGGTTACACAGACAGGGAGGGGTGTATGGGATGGAGTTGGTGCAGAGACAGGGAGGGGTGTAGGGGATGGAGGGTTTACAGAGACAGGGAGGGGTTTAGGGGATGGAGGGGTTTACAGAGACAGTGAGGGGTGTA
Organism: Mobula birostris; assembly: GCF_030028105.1. Classification (NCBI taxonomy): domain Eukaryota; kingdom Metazoa; phylum Chordata; class Chondrichthyes; order Myliobatiformes; family Myliobatidae; genus Mobula; species Mobula birostris. Next base: position 10,271 of record NW_027275184.1, read on the forward strand.
GGGGATTGAGGGGTTGCAGGGACAGGGAGGGGTGTAGCGGATGGAGGGGATTACAGACTCAGGGAGGGATGTAGGGGATGGAGGGGTTACAGAAACAGGGAGGGGTGTAGGGGATGGAGGGAGTTACAGAGACAGGGAGGGGTGTAGTGGATGGCGGGGGTTACCGAGACAGGGAGGGGTGTGGTAGATGGAGGGGTTACTGATACAGGGAGGGGTGTAGGGGATGGAGGGGTTACAGTGACAGGGAGGGATTTTGGGGATGGAGTGGTTACAGACACAGGAAGGGGTGTTGGCGTTGGAGGGGGTTACAGAGACAGAGAGGGGTGTAGGGGATAGAGGGGTTACAGAGACAGGGAGAGGTTTAGGGGATGGAGGGGGTTACAGAGACAGGGAGGGGTGTACGGGATAGAGGGTGTTACACAGACAGGGAGGGGTGTAGGGGATGGAGGGGCTTACAGAGACAGGGAACGGTGTAGGAGATGGAGGGGTTACAGAGACAGGGAGGGGTGTAGTGGATGGAGGGTTTAGAGAGACAGAGAGGGGTGTAGGGGACGGTGGGGTTACAGAGACAGGGAGGGGTTTAGGGTCTCCAGGGGGTTACAGAGACAGGGAGGGGTGTAGGGGATGGAGGGGTTACAGACACAGGGAGGGGTGTAGGGGATGGAGGGGTTATAGAGACTGGCAGTGGTTTAGGGGATGGAGGGTGTTACCGAGATAGGGAGGGGTGTAGGGGATAGAGGGTGTTACAGAGACAGGGAGGGTTGTAGGGGATCGAGGGGTTTCAGAGACAGGGAGGGGTGTCGGGGATCGAGGGTTTATAAAGACAGGGAGGGGTGTAGGGGATGGAGGGGGTTACATAGACGGGGAGGGGTGTAGGGGATGGAGGGGTTACAGAGACAGGGAGGGGTGTAGGGGATGGAGGATGTTACAGAGACGGGGAGGGGTGCAGGGGATGGAGGGGTTACAGCGACAGGGAGGGGTGTAGCGGATGGAGGGGATTACAGACACAGGGAGGGGTGTAGGGGATGGAGGGGTTACAGAGACAGGGAGGGGTGTAGGGGATGGAGGGGTTACAGGGACAGGGAGGGGTGTAGCGGATGGAGGGGATTACAGACACAGGGAGGGGTGTAGGGGATGGAGGGGTTACAGAGACAGAGAGGGGTGTATTGGATGGAGTGGGTTACGGAGACAGGGAGGCGTGTAGGGGATGGAGGGGTTATAGAGACAGGGAGGGGTTTGGGGGATGGAGGGTGTTACAGAGACAGGGAGGGGTGTAGGGGAAGGAGGGGTTACAGAGACAGGGAGGGGTGTAGCGGATTAAGGGGGCTACAGAGACGGGGAGCGGTGTAGTGGATGGAGGGGTTTACAGAGACATAGAGGGTTTTTGCGGATGGAGGGGGTTACAGACACAGGGAGGGTTGTACGGGATGGAGGGTTTACAGAGACAGGGAGGGGTGTAGGGGATGGACACGGCTACAGAGACAGGGAGGGGTGTAGATGATGGAGGGGTTACATAGACAGGGAGGGGTGTAGGGGATGGAGTTGGTGCAGAGACAGGGAGGGGTGAAGGGGATGGAGTGGTTACAGAGACAGGGAGGGGTTTAGGGGATGGAGGGGTTACAGAGACAGGGAGGGGTGTAGCCGATGGAGGTGATTACAGAATCAGGGAGGGGTGTAGGGGATGGAGGGGTTACAGAGACAGGGAGGGGTGTAGGGGATGGAGGGCGTTACAGAGACAGGGAGAGGTGTAGGGGATGGAAGGGGTTACCGAGACAGGGAGGGGTGTAGTGGATGGAGGGGTTACTGATAAAGGGAGAGGTGTAGGGGATGGAGGGGTTACAGGGACAGGGAGGGGATTTGGGGATGGAGTGGTTACAGAGACAGGGAGGGGTGTTGGCGTTAGAGGGGGTTACAGAGACAGGGAGGGGTGTAGGGGATGGAGGGGTTACAGAGACAGGGAGGGGTGTAGCGGATGGAGGTGATTACAGACTCAGGGAGGGGTGTAGGGGAAGGAGGGGTTACAGAGACAGGGAGGGGTGTAGGGGATGGAGGGCGTTACAGAGACAGGGAGGGGTTTTGGGGATGGAGTGGTTACAGAGACAGGGAGGGGTGTTGGCGTTGGAGGGGGTTACAGAGACAGAGAGGGGTGTACGGGATGGAGAGGGTTACAGAGACAGGGAGGGGTGTAGGGGATGGAGGGGTTACAGAGACAGGGAGGGGTTTAGGGGATGGAGGGGTTTACAGAGACAGGCAGGGGTGTACGGGATAGAGGGTGTTACACAGACAGGGAGGGGTGTAGGGGATGGAGTGGCTTACAGAGACAGAGAGGGGTGTAGGGGATGGAGGGATTAGAGAGACAGGGAGGGATGTAGGGGATGGTGGGGGTTACAGAGACAGGGAGGCGTTTAGGGTCTCCAGGGGGTTACAGAGACAGGGAGGGGTGTAGGGGATGGAGGGGTACAGATACAGGGACGGGTGTAGTGGATGGAGGGGTTACAGAGACAGTTAGGTGTGTAGGGGATGGAGGGGTTACAGAGATGGTGAACGGTGCAGGGGATGGAGGGGGTTACAGAGATAGGGAGGGGTGTAAGGGATTGAGGGGTTACAGAGACAGGGTGTGGTTTAGGTGATGGAGGGGTTACAGAGACAGGGAGGGGTGTAGGGGATGGAGGGGGTTACAGAGACAGAGAGATGTAGGAGATGGAGGGGTTTACAGTGACAGGGATGGGTTTTGGGGATGGACTGGTTACAGAGACAGGGAGGGGTGTTGGCGTTGGAGGGGGTTACAGAGACAGGGGGGGTGTAGCGGATGGAGGGGGTTACAGAGACAGAGAGCGGTGTAGGGGATGGAGTGGGTTACAGAGACAGGGAGGGGTGTAGGGGATGGATGGGTTATAGAGACAGGGAGGGGTTTAGGGGATGGAGGGGGTTACCGAGATAGGGTGGGGTGTAGGGGATAGAGGTTGTTACAGAGACAGAGAAGGGTGTAGGGGATGGAGTGGGTTACAGAGACAGGGAGGGGTGTAGGGGATGGAGGTGTTTTTGAGACAGGGAGGGCTTTAGGGGATGGAGGGAGTTACCGAGATAGGGAGGGGTGTAGGGGATAGAGGGTGTTACAGAGACAGGGAGGGGTGTATGGGATCGAGGGGTTACAGTGACAGGGAGGGGTGTAGGGGATCGAGGGTTTATAAAGACAGGGAGGGGTGTAGGGGATGGAGGTGGTTACATAGACGGGGAGGGGTGTAGTGGATTTTGTGGTTACAGAGACAGGGTTGGTTGTAGGGGATGGAGGATGTTACAGAGACGGGGAGGGGTGCAGGGGATGGAGGGGTTACAGAGACAGGGAGGGGTGTTGGGAATGGAGGGGGCTATGGAGACAGGGAGGGGTGTAGGGGCTGGAGGGGTTACAGAGACAGGGAGGAGTGTAGGGAATGGAGGGGTTACAGAGACAGGGAGGGGTGTAGGTGATGGTGGGGTTACTGCAACAGGGAGAAGTGTAGGCGATGGAGGGGGTTACAGAGACAGGGAGGAGTGTAAGGGATGGAGGGGGTTACAGAGAGAGGGATGGGTGTAGGGGATTGAGGGGTTACAGAGACAGGGAGTAGTGTAGGGGATGTAGGGGTTACAGAGAGAGGGAGTGGTGTAGGGGATGGAGGGCGTTACAGAGACAGTGAGGGGTGTAGGGGATGTAGGGGTTATAGAGAGACGGAGGTTTGTAGGGGATCGAGGGGGTTACAGAGACAGGGAGCGGTGTTGGGGATTGATGGGTTACAGAGACAGGAAAGGGTGTAGGAGATGGAGGGATAACAGAGACAGGGAGGGGTGTAGATGATGGAGGGGTTACACAGACAGGGAGGGGTGTAGGGGATGGAGTTGGTGCAGGGACAGGGAGGGGTGTAGGTGATGGAGGGGTTACAGAGACAGGGAGGGGTGTAGGGGATGGAGGGGTTACCGGGACAGGGAGGGGTGTAGCGGATGGAGGGGATTACAGACTCAGGGAGGGGTGTAGGGGATGGAGGGGTTACAGAGACAGGGAGGGGTGTAGGGGATGGAGGGGTTACAGAGACAGGGAGGGGTGTAGTGGATGGAGTGGGTTACAGACACAGGGAGGGGTGTAGGGGATGGAGGGGTTATAGAGACTGGGAGTGGTTTAGGGGATGGAGGGTGTTACCGAGATAGGGAGGGGTGTAGGGGATAGAGGTTGTTACAGAGACAGGGAGGGTTGTAGGGGATCGAGGGGTTACAGAGACAGGGAGGGGTGTAGGGGATGGAGGGGGTTACATAGACGGGGAGGGGTTTAGTGGATGGAGTGGTTACAGAGACAGAGTTGGGTGTAGGGGATGGAGCGGTTACAGAGACAGGGAGGAGTGTAGCGGATGGAGGGGTTACAGAGACAGGGAGGTGTGTAGGGGATGGAGGGGGTTACAGAGACAGGGAGGGGTGTAGGGGATGGAGGGGTTACAGAGACAGGGAGGGGTGTAGGGGATGGAGGATGTTACAGAGACGGGGAGGGGTGCAGGGGATGGAGGGGTTACAGGGACAGGGAGGGGTGTAGCGGATGGAGGGGATTACAGACACAGGGAGGGGTGTAGGGGATGGAGGGGTTACACAGACAGGGAGGGGTGTAGGGGATGGAGGGGGTTACAGTGACAGGGAGGGGTGTCGGGGATGGAGGGGTTATAGAGACAGGGAGGGGTTTAGGGGATGGAGGGGGTTACAGAGACAGGGGGGTGTAGCGGATGGAGGCGGTTACAGAGACAGAGAGGGGTGTAGGGGATGGAGTGGGTTACAGAGACAGGGAGGGGTGTAGGGGATGGAGGGGTTATAGAGACAGGGAGGGCTTTAGGGGATGTAGGGGGTTACCGAGATAGGGAGGGGTGTAGGGGATAGAGGGTGTTACAGAGACAGAGAGGGGTGTATTGGATGGAGTGGGTTACGGACACAGGGAGGCGTGTAGGGGATGGAGGTGTTATAGAGACAGGGAGGGGTTTGTGGGATGGAGGGTGTTACAGAGACAGGGAGGGGTGTAGGGGAAGGAGGGGTTACAGAGACAGGGAGGGGTGTAGAGGATGGAGGGGGCTACAGAGACGGGGAGCGGTGTAGTGGATGGAGGGGTTTACAGAGACATGGAGTGTTTTTGCGGATGGAGGGGGTTACAGAGACAGGGAGGGGTGTACGGGATGGAGGGTTTACAGAGACAGGGAGGGGTGTAGGGGATGGACACGGCTACAGAGACAGGGAGGGGTGTAGGGGATGGATGGGGTTACAGAGACGGGGAGGGGTGTAGGGGCAGCAGGGGGTTACAGAGACAGAGAGTGGTGTAGGGAATGGAGGGGGTTACAGAGACAGGGAGGCATATAGTGGATGGAGGGGGTTACAGAGACAGGGAGGGGTGTAGGGGATGAAGGATGTTACAGAGACAGGGAGGGGTGTAGGGGACGGAGAGTGTTACAGAGACAGGGAGGGGTGTAGGGGATGGAGGGGGTTACAGGGACAGGGAGAGGTGTAGGGGATGTAGGGGTTACAGAGAGAGGGAGTGGTGTAGGGGATGGAGGTCGTTACAGAGACAGTGAGGGGTGTAGGGGATGTAGGGGTTATAGAGAGACGGAGGTTTGTAGGGGATCCAGGGGGTTACAGAGACAGGGAGCGGTGTTGGGGATTGATGGGTTACAGAGACAGGGAAGGGTGTAGGAGATGGAGGGATTACAGAGACAGGGAGGGGTGTAGATGATGGAGGGGTTACATAGACAGGGAGGGGTGTAGGGGATGGAGTTGGTGCAGAGACAGGGAGGGGTGAAGGGGATGGAGTGGTTACAGAGACAGGGAGGGGTTTAGGGGATGGAGGGGTTACAGAGACAGGGAGGGGTGTAGCCGATGGAGGTGATTACAGAATCAGGGAGGGGTGTAGGGGATGGAGGGGTTACAGAGACAGGGAGGGGTGTAGGGGATGGAGGGCGTTACAGAGACAGGGAGAGGTGTAGGGGATGGAGGGGGTTACCGAGACAGGGAGGGGTGTAGTGGATGGAGGGGTTACTGATACAGGGAGAGGTGTAGGGGATGGAGGGGTTACAGGGACAGGGAGGGGTTTTGGGGATGGAGTGGTTACAGAGACAGGGAGGGGTGTTGGCGTTAGAGGGGGTTACAGAGACAGGGAGGGGTGTAGGGGATGGAGGGGTTACAGAGACAGGGAGGGGTGTAGCGGATGGAGGTGATTACAGACTCAGGGAGGGGTGTAGGGGAAGGAGGGGTTACAGAGACAGGGAGGGGTGTAGGGGATGGAGGGCGTTACAGAGACAGGGAGGGGTTTTGGGGATGGAGTGGTTACAGAGACAGGGAGGGGTGTTGGCGTTGGAGGGGGTTACAGAGACAGAGAGGGGTGTACGGGATGGAGAGGGTTACAGAGACAGGGAGGGGTGTAGGGGATGGAGGGGTTACAGAGACAGGGAGGGGTTTAGGGGATGGAGGGGTTTACAGAGACAGGCAGGGGTGTACGGGATAGAGGGTGTTACACAGACAGGGAGGGGTGTAGGGGATGGAGTGGCTTACAGAGACAGAGAGGGGTGTAGGGGATGGAGGGTTTAGAGAGACAGGGAGGGATGTAGGGGATGGTGGGGGTTACAGAGACAGGGAGGCGTTTAGGGTCTCCAGGGGGTTACAGAGACAGGGAGGGGTGTAGGGGATGGAGGGGTACAGATACAGGGACGTGTGTAGTGGATGGAGGGGTTACAGAGACAGTTAGGTGTGTAGGGGATGGAGGGGTTACAGAGATGGTGAACGGTGCAGGGGATGGAGGGGGTTACAGAGATAGGGAGGGGTGTAAGGGATTGAGGGGTTACAGAGACAGGGTGTGGTTTAGGTGATGGAGGGGTTACAGAGACAGGGAGGGGTGTAGGGGATGGAGGGGGTTACAGAGACAGAGAGATGTAGGAGATGGAGGGGTTTACAGTGACAGGGATGGGTTTTGGGGATGGACTGGTTACAGAGACAGGGAGGGGTGTTGGCGTTGGAGGGGGTTACAGAGACAGGGGGGGTGTAGCGGATGGAGGGGGTTACAGAGACAGAGAGGGGTGTAGGGGATGGAGTGGGTTACAGAGACAGGGAGGGGTGTAGGGGATGGATGGGTTATAGAGACAGGGAGGGGTTTAGGGGATGGAGGGGGTTACCGAGATAGGGTGGGGTGTAGGGGATAGAGGTTGTTACAGAGACAGAGAAGGGTGTAGGGGATGGAGTGGGTTACAGAGACAGGGAGGGGTGTAGGGGATGGAGGGGTTTTTGAGACAGGGAGGGCTTTAGGGGATGGAGGGAGTTACCGAGATAGGGAGGGGTGTAGGGGATAGAGGGTGTTACAGAGACAGGGAGGGGTGTATGTGATCGAGGGGTTACAGTGACAGGGAGGGGTGTAGGGGATCGAGGGTTTATAAAGACAGGGAGGGGTGTAGGGGATGGAGGTGGTTACATAGACGGGGAGGGGTGTAGTGGATTTTGTGGTTACAGAGACAGGGTTGGTTGTAGGGGATGGAGCGGTTACAGAGACAGGGAGGAGTGTAGGGGATGGAGGGGTTACAGAGACAGGGAGGTGTGTAGGGGATGGAGGGGGTTACAGAGACAGGGAGGTGTGTAGGGGATGGAGGGGTTACAGAGACAGGGAGGGGTGTAGGGGATGGAGGATGTTACAGAGACGGGGAGGGGTGCAGGGGATGGAGGGGTTACAGAGACAGGGAGGGGTGTTGGGAATGGAGGGGGCTATGGAGACAGGGAGGGGTGTAGGGGCTGGAGGGGTTACAGAGACAGGGAGGAGTGTAGGGAATGGAGGGGTTACAGAGACAGGGAGGGGTGTAGGTGATGGTGGGGTTACTGCAACAGGGAGAAGTGTAGGCGATGGAGGGGGTTACAGAGACAGGGAGGAGTGTAAGGGATGGAGGGGGTTACAGAGAGAGGGATGGGTGTAGGGGATTGAGGGGTTACAGAGACAGGGAGTAGTGTAGGGGATGTAGGGGTTACAGAGAGAGGGAGTGGTGTAGGGGATGGAGGGCGTTACAGAGACAGTGAGGGGTGTAGGGGATGTAGGGGTTATAGAGAGACGGAGGTTTGTAGGGGATCGAGGGGGTTACAGAGACAGGGAGCGGTGTTGGGGATTGATGGGTTACAGAGACAGGAAAGGGTGTAGGAGATGGAGGGATAACAGAGACAGGGAGGGGTGTAGATGATGGAGGGGTTACACAGACAGGGAGGGGTGTAGGGGATGGAGTTGGTGCAGGGACAGGGAGGGGTGTAGGTGATGGAGGGGTTACAGAGACAGGGAGGGGTGTAGGGGATGGAGGGGTTACCGGGACAGGGAGGGGTGTAGCGGATGGAGGGGATTACAGACTCAGGGAGGGGTGTAGGGGATGGAGGGGTTACAGAGACAGGGAGGGGTGTAGGGGATGGAGGGGTTACAGATACAGGGAGGGGTGTAGTGGATGGAGTGGGTTACAGACACAGGGAGGGGTGTAGGGGATGGAGGGGTTACAGAGACAGGGAGGGGTGTAGGGGATGGAGGATGTTACAGAGACGGGGAGGGGTGCAGGGGATGGAGGGGTTACAGGGACAGGGAGGGGTGTAGCGGATGGAGGGGATTACAGACACAGGGAGGGGTGTAGGGGATGGAGGGGTTACACAGACAGGGAGGGGTGTAGGGGATGGAGGGGGTTACAGTGACAGGGAGGGGTGTCGGGGATGGAGGGGTTATAGAGACAGGGAGGGGTTTAGGGGATGGAGGGGGTTACAGAGACAGGGGGGTGTAGCGGATGGAGGCGGTTACAGAGACAGAGAGGGGTGTAGGGGATGGAGGTGGTTACATAGACGGGGAGGGGTGTAGTGGATTTTGTGGTTACAGAGACAGGGTTGGTTGTAGGGGATGGAGGATGTTACAGAGACGGGGAGGGGTGCAGGGGATGGAGGGGTTACAGAGACAGGGAGGGGTGTTGGGAATGGAGGGGGCTATGGAGACAGGGAGGGGTGTAGGGGCTGGAGGGGTTACAGAGACAGGGAGGAGTGTAGGGAATGGAGGGGTTACAGAGACAGGGAGGGGTGTAGGTGATGGTGGGGTTACTGCAACAGGGAGAAGTGTAGGCGATGGAGGGGGTTACAGAGACAGGGAGGAGTGTAAGGGATGGAGGGGGTTACAGAGAGAGGGATGGGTGTAGGGGATTGAGGGGTTACAGAGACAGGGAGTAGTGTAGGGGATGTAGGGGTTACAGAGAGAGGGAGTGGTGTAGGGGATGGAGGGCGTTACAGAGACAGTGAGGGGTGTAGGGGATGTAGGGGTTATAGAGAGACGGAGGTTTGTAGGGGATCGAGGGGGTTACAGAGACAGGGAGCGGTGTTGGGGATTGATGGGTTACAGAGACAGGAAAGGGTGTAGGAGATGGAGGGATAACAGAGACAGGGAGGGGTGTAGATGATGGAGGGGTTACACAGACAGGGAGGGGTGTAGGGGATGGAGTTGGTGCAGGGACAGGGAGGGGTGTAGGTGATGGAGGGGTTACAGAGACAGGGAGGGGTGTAGGGGATGGAGGGGTTACCGGGACAGGGAGGGGTGTAGCGGATGGAGGGGATTACAGACTCAGGGAGGGGTGTAGGGGATGGAGGGGTTACAGAGACAGGGAGGGGTGTAGGGGATGGAGGGGTTACAGAGACAGGGAGGGGTGTAGTGGATGGAGTGGGTTACAGACACAGGGAGGGGTGTAGGGGATGGAGGGGTTATAGAGACTGGGAGTGGTTTAGGGGATGGAGGGTGTTACCGAGATAGGGAGGGGTGTAGGGGATAGAGGTTGTTACAGAGACAGGGAGGGTTGTAGGGGATCGAGGGGTTACAGAGACAGGGAGGGGTGTAGGGGATGGAGGGGGTTACATAGACGGGGAGGGGTTTAGTGGATGGAGTGGTTACAGAGACAGAGTTGGGTGTAGGGGATGGAGCGGTTACAGAGACAGGGAGGAGTGTAGCGGATGGAGGGGTTACAGAGACAGGGAGGTGTGTAGGGGATGGAGGGGGTTACAGAGACAGGGAGGGGTGTAGGGGATGGAGGGGTTACAGAGACAGGGAGGGGTGTAGGGGATGGAGGATGTTACAGAGACGGGGAGGGGTGCAGGGGATGGAGGGGTTACAGGGACAGGGAGGGGTGTAGCGGATGGAGGGGATTACAGACACAGGGAGGGGTGTAGGGGATGGAGGGGTTATAGAGACAGGGAGGGGTTTAGGGGATGGAGGGGGTTACAGAGACAGGGGGGTGTAGCGGATGGAGGCGGTTACAGAGACAGAGAGGGGTGTAGGGGATGGAGTGGGTTACAGAGACAGGGAGGGGTGTAGGGGATGGAGGGGTTATAGAGACAGGGAGGGGTTTAGGGGATGTAGGGGGTTACCGAGATAGGGAGGGGTGTAGGGGATAGAGGGTGTTACAGAGACAGAGAGGGGTGTATTGGATGGAGTGGGTTACGGACACAGGGAGGCGTGTAGGGGATGGAGGTGTTATAGAGACAGGGAGGGGTTTGTGGGATGGAGGGTGTTACAGAGACAGGGAGGGGTGTAGGGGAAGGAGGGGTTACAGAGACAGGGAGGGGTGTAGAGGATGGAGGGGGCTACAGAGACGGGGAGCGGTGTAGTGGATGGAGGGGTTTACAGAGACATGGAGTGTTTTTGCGGATGGAGGGGGTTACAGAGACAGGGAGGGGTGTACGGGATGGAGGGTTTACAGAGACAGGGAGGGGTGTAGGGGATGGACACGGCTACAGAGACAGGGAGGGGTGTAGGGGATGGATGGGGTTACAGAGACGGGGAGGGGTGTAGGGGCAGCAGGGGGTTACAGAGACAGAGAGTGGTGTAGGGAATGGAGGGGGTTACAGAGACAGGGAGGCATATAGTGGATGGAGGGGGTTACAGAGACAGGGAGGGGTGTAGGGGATGAAGGATGTTACAGTGACAGAGAGGGGTGTAGGGGATGGAGTGGTTACAGAGACAGGGAGGGGTGTAGGGGACGGAGAGTGTTACAGAGACAGGGAGGGGTGTAGGGGATGGAGGGGGTTACAGGGACAGGGAGAGGTGTAGGGGATGTAGGGGTTACAGAGAGAGGGAGTGGTGTAGGGGATGGAGGTCGTTACAGAGACAGTGAGGGGTGTAGGGGATGTAGGGGTTATAGAGAGACGGAGGTTTGTAGGGGATCCAGGGGGTTACAGAGACAGGGAGCGGTGTTGGGGATTGATGGGTTACAGAGACAGGGAAGGGTGTAGGAGATGGAGGGATTACAGAGACAGGGAGGGGTGTAGATGATGGAGGGGTTACATAGACAGGGAGGGGTGTAGGGGATGGAGTTGGTGCAGAGACAGGGAGGGGTGAAGGGAATGGAGTGGTTACAGAGACAGGGAGGGGTTTAGGGGATGGAGGGGTTACAGAGACAGGGAGGGGTGTAGCCGATGGAGGTGATTACAGAATCAGGGAGGGGTGTAGGGGATGGAGGGGTTACAGAGACAGGGAGGGGTGTAGGGGATGGAGGGCGTTACAGAGACAGGGAGAGGTGTAGGGGATGGAGGGGGTTACCGAGACAGGGAGGGGTGTAGTGGATGGAGGGGTTACTGATACAGGGAGAGGTGTAGGGGATGGAGGGGTTACAGGGACAGGGAGGGGTTTTGGGGATGGAGTGGTTACAGAGACAGGGAGGGGTGTTGGCGTTAGAGGGGGTTACAGAGACAGGGAGGGGTGTAGGGGATGGAGGGGTTACAGAGACAGGGAGGGGTGTAGCGGATGGAGGTGATTACAGACTCAGGGAGGGGTGTAGGGGAAGGAGGGGTTACAGAGACAGGGAGGGGTGTAGGGGATGGAGGGCGTTACAGAGACAGGGAGGGGTTTTGGGGATGGAGTGGTTACAGAGACAGGGAGGGGTGTTGGCGTTGGAGGGGGTTACAGAGACAGAGAGGGGTGTACGGGATGGAGAGGGTTACAGAGACAGGGAGGGGTGTAGGGGATGGAGGGGTTACAGAGACAGGGAGGGGTTTAGGGGATGGAGGGGTTTACAGAGACAGGCAGGGGTGTACGGGATAGAGGGTGTTACACAGACAGGGAGGGGTGTAGGGGATGGAGTGGCTTACAGAGACAGAGAGGGGTGTAGGGGATGGAGGGTTTAGAGAGACAGGGAGGGATGTAGGGGATGGTGGGGGTTACAGAGACAGGGAGGCGTTTAGGGTCTCCAGGGGGTTACAGAGACAGGGAGGGGTGTAGGGGATGGAGGGGTACAGATACAGGGACGTGTGTAGTGGATGGAGGGGTTACAGAGACAGTTAGGTGTGTAGGGGATGGAGGGGTTACAGAGATGGTGAACGGTGCAGGGGATGGAGGGGGTTACAGAGATAGGGAGGGGTGTAAGGGATTGAGGGGTTACAGAGACAGGGTGTGGTTTAGGTGATGGAGGGGTTACAGAGACAGGGAGGGGTGTAGGGGATGGAGGGGGTTACAGAGACAGAGAGATGTAGGAGATGGAGGGGTTTACAGTGACAGGGATGGGTTTTGGGGATGGACTGGTTACAGAGACAGGGAGGGGTGTTGGCGTTGGAGGGGGTTACAGAGACAGGGGGGGTGTAGCGGATGGAGGGGGTTACAGAGACAGAGAGGGGTGTAGGGGATGGAGTGGGTTACAGAGACAGGGAGGGGTGTAGGGGATGGATGGGTTATAGAGACAGGGAGGGGTTTAGGGGATGGAGGGGGTTACCGAGATAGGGTGGGGTGTAGGGGATAGAGGTTGTTACAGAGACAGAGAAGGGTGTAGGGGATGGAGTGGGTTACAGAGACAGGGAGGGGTGTAGGGGATGGAGGGGTTTTTGAGACAGGGAGGGCTTTAGGGGATGGAGGGAGTTACCGAGATAGGGAGGGGTGTAGGGGATAGAGGGTGTTACAGAGACAGGGAGGGGTGTATGTGATCGAGGGGTTACAGTGACAGGGAGGGGTGTAGGGGATCGAGGGTTTATAAAGACAGGGAGGGGTGTAGGGGATGGAGGTGGTTACATAGACGGGGAGGGGTGTAGTGGATTTTGTGGTTACAGAGACAGGGTTGGTTGTAGGGGATGGAGCGGTTACAGAGACAGGGAGGAGTGTAGGGGATGGAGGGGTTACAGAGACAGGGAGGTGTGTAGGGGATGGAGGGGGTTACAGAGACAGGGAGGTGTGTAGGGGATGGAGGGGTTACAGAGACAGGGAGGGGTGTAGGGGATGGAGGATGTTACAGAGACGGGGAGGGGTGCAGGGGATGGAGGGGTTACAGAGACAGGGAGGGGTGTTGGGAATGGAGGGGGCTATGGAGACAGGGAGGGGTGTAGGGGCTGGAGGGGTTACAGAGACAGGGAGGAGTGTAGGGAATGGAGGGGTTACAGAGACAGGGAGGGGTGTAGGTGATGGTGGGGTTACTGCAACAGGGAGAAGTGTAGGCGATGGAGGGGGTTACAGAGACAGGGAGGAGTGTAAGGGATGGAGGGGGTTACAGAGAGAGGGATGGGTGTAGGGGATTGAGGGGTTACAGAGACAGGGAGTAGTGTAGGGGATGTAGGGGTTACAGAGAGAGGGAGTGGTGTAGGGGATGGAGGGCGTTACAGAGACAGTGAGGGGTGTAGGGGATGTAGGGGTTATAGAGAGACGGAGGTTTGTAGGGGATCGAGGGGGTTACAGAGACAGGGAGCGGTGTTGGGGATTGATGGGTTACAGAGACAGGAAAGGGTGTAGGAGATGGAGGGATAACAGAGACAGGGAGGGGTGTAGATGATGGAGGGGTTACACAGACAGGGAGGGGTGTAGGGGATGGAGTTGGTGCAGGGACAGGGAGGGGTGTAGGTGATGGAGGGGTTACAGAGACAGGGAGGGGTGTAGGGGATGGAGGGGTTACCGGGACAGGGAGGGGTGTAGCGGATGGAGGGGATTACAGACTCAGGGAGGGGTGTAGGGGATGGAGGGGTTACAGAGACAGGGAGGGGTGTAGGGGATGGAGGGGTTACAGATACAGGGAGGGGTGTAGTGGATGGAGTGGGTTACAGACACAGGGAGGGGTGTAGGGGATGGAGGGGTTACAGAGACAGGGAGGGGTGTAGGGGATGGAGGATGTTACAGAGACGGGGAGGGGTGCAGGGGATGGAGGGGTTACAGGGACAGGGAGGGGTGTAGCGGATGGAGGGGATTACAGACACAGGGAGGGGTGTAGGGGATGGAGGGGTTACACAGACAGGGAGGGGTGTAGGGGATGGAGGGGGTTACAGTGACAGGGAGGGGTGTCGGGGATGGAGGGGTTATAGAGACAGGGAGGGGTTTAGGGGATGGAGGGGGTTACAGAGACAGGGGGCTGTAGCGGATGGAGGCGGTTACAGAGACAGAGAGGGGTGTAGGGGATGGAGTGGGTTACAGAGACAGGGAGGGGTGTAGGGGATGGAGGGGTTATAGAGACAGGGAGGGGTTTAGGGGATGTAGGGGGTTACCGAGATAGGGAGGGGTGTAGGGGATAGAGGGTGTTACAGAGACAGAGAGGGGTGTATTGGATGGAGTGGGTTACGGAGACGGGGAGGCGTGTAGGGGATGGAGGTGTTATAGAGACAGGGAGGGGTTTGTGGGATGGAGGGTGTTACAGAGACAGGGAGGGGTGTAGGGGAAGGAGGGGTTACAGGGACAGGGAGGGGTGTAGAGGATGGAGGGGGCTACAGAGACGGGGAGCGGTGTAGTGGATGGAGGGGTTTACAGAGACATGGAGGGTTTTTGCGGATGGAGGGGGTTACAGAGACAGGGAGGGGTGTACGGGATGGAGGGTTTACAGAGACAGGGAGGGGTGTAGGGGATGGACACGGCTACAGAGACAGGGAGGGGTGTAGGGGATGGATGGGGTTACAGAGACGGGGAGGGGTGTAGGGGCAGCAGGGGGTTACAGAGACAGAGAGTGGTGTAGGGAATGGAGGGGGTTACAGAGACAGGGAGGCATATAGTGGATGGAGGGGGTTACAGAGACAGGGAGGGGTGTAGGGGATGAAGGATGTTACAGTGACAGAGAGGGGTGTAGGGGATGGAGTGGTTACAGAGACAGGGAGGGGTGTAGGGGACGGAGAGTGTTACAGAGACAGGGAGGGGTGTAGGGGATGGAGGGGGTTACAGGGACAGGGAGGGGTGTAGGGGATGTAGGGGTTACAGAGAGAGGGAGTGGTGTAGGGGATGGAGGGCGTTACAGAGACAGTGAGGGGTGTAGGGGATGTAGGGGTTATAGAGAGACGGAGGTTTGTAGGGGATCCAGGGGGTTACAGAGACAGGGAGCGGTGTTGGGGATTGATGGGTTACAGAGACAGGGAAGGGTGTAGGAGATGGAGGGATTACAGAGACAGGGAGGGGTGTAGATGATGGAGGGGTTACATAGACAGGGAGGGGTGTAGGGGATGGAGTTGGTGCAGAGACAGGGAGGGGTGAAGGGGATGGAGTGGTTACAGAGACAGGGAGGGGTTTAGGGGATGGAGGGGTTACAGAGACAGGGAGGGGTGTAGCCGATGGAGGTGATTACAGAATCAGGGAGGGGTGTAGGGGATGGAGGGGTTACAGAGACAGGGAGGGGTGTAGGGGATGGAGGGCGTTACAGAGACAGGGAGAGGTGTAGGGGATGGAGGGGGTTACCGAGACAGGGAGGGGTGTAGTGGATGGAGGGGTTACTGATACAGGGAGAGGTGTAGGGGATGGAGGAGTTACAGGGACAGGGAGGGGTTTTGGGGATGGAGTGGTTACAGAGACAGGGAGGGGTGTTGGCGTTAGAGGGGGTTACAGAGACAGGGAGGGTTGTAGGGGATGGAGGGGTTACAGAGACAGGGAGGGGTGTAGCGGATGGAGGTGATTACAGACTCAGGGAGGGGTGTAGGGGAAGGAGGGGTTACAGAGACAGGGAGGGGTGTAGGGGATGGAGGGCGTTACAGAGACAGGGAGGGGTTTTGGGGATGGAGTGGTTACAGAGACAGGGAGGGGTGTTGGCGTTGGAGGGGGTTACAGAGACAGAGAGGGGTGTACGGGATGGAGAGGGTTACAGAGACAGGGAGGGGTGTAGGGGATGGAGGGGTTACAGAGACAGGGAGGGGTTTAGGGGATGGAGGGGTTTACAGAGACAGGGAGGGGTGTACGGGATAGAGGGTGTTACACAGACAGGGAGGGGTGTAGGGGATGGAGTGGCTTACAGAGACAGAGAGGGGTGTAGGGGATGGAGGGTTTAGAGAGACAGGGAGGGATGTAGGGGATGGTGGGGGTTACAGAGACAGGGAGGCGTTTAGGGTCTCCAGGGGGTTACAGAGACAGGGAGGGGTGTAGGGGATGGAGGGGTACAGATACAGGGACGGGTGTAGTGGATGGAGGGGTTACAGAGACAGTTAGGTGTGTAGGGGATGGAGGGGTTACAGAGATGGTGAACAGTGCAGGGGATGGAGGGGGTTACAGAGATAGGGAGGGGTGTAAGGGATTGAGGGGTTACAGAGACAGGGTGTGGTTTAGGTGATGGAGGGGTTACAGAGACAGGGAGGGGTGTAGGGGATGGAGGGGGTTACAGAGACAGAGAGATGTAGGAGATGGAGGGGTTTACAGTGACAGGGATGGGTTTTGGGGATGGACTGGTTACAGAGACAGGGAGGGGTGTTGGCGTTGGAGGGGGTTACAGAGACAGGGGGGGGTGTAGCGGATGGAGGGGGTTACAGAGACAGAGAGGGGTGTAGGGGATGGAGTGGGTTACAGAGACAGGGAGGGGTGTAGGGGATGGATGGGTTATAGAGACAGGGAGGGGTTTAGGGGATGGAGGGGGTTACCGAGATAGGGTGGGGTGTAGGGGATAGAGGTTGTTACAGAGACAGAGAAGGGTGTAGGGGATGGAGTGGGTTACAGAGACAGGGAGGGGTGTAGGGGATGGAGGGGTTTTTGAGACAGGGAGGGCTTTAGGGGATGGAGGGAGTTACCGAGATAGGGAGGGGTGTAGGGGATAGAGGGTGTTACAGAGACAGGGAGGGCTGTATGGGCTCGAGGGGTTACAGTGACAGGGAGGGGTGTAGGGGATCGAGGGTTTATAAAGACAGGGAGGGCTGTAGGGGATGGAGGTGGTTGCATAGACGGGGAGGGGTGTAGTGGATTTTGTGGTTACAGAGACAGGGTTGGTTGTAGGGGATGGAGCGGTTACAGAGACAGGGAGGAGTGTAGGGGATGGAGGGGTTACAGAGACAGGGAGGTGTGTAGGGGATGGAGGGGGTTACAGAGACAGGGAGGGGTGTAGGGGATGGAGGGGTTACAGAGACAGGGAGGGGTGTAGGGGATGGAGGATGTTACAGAGACGGGGAGGGGTGCAGGGGATGGAGGGGTTACAGAGACAGGGAGGGGTGTTGGGAATGGAGGGGGCTATGGAGACAGGGAGGGGTGTAGGGGCTGGAGGGGTTACAGAGACAGGGAGGGGTGTAGGGAATGGAGGGGTTACAGAGACAGGGAGGGGTGTAGGTGATGGTGGGGTTACTGCAACAGGGAGAAGTGTAGGCGATGGAGGGGGTTACAGAGACAGGGAGGTGTCTCGGGAATCGAGGGGTTACAGAGACAGGGAGGAGTGTAAGGGATGGAGGGGGTTACAGAGAGAGGGATGGGTGTAGGGGATAGAGGGTGTTACAGAGACAGGGAGGGGTGTATGGGATCGAGGGGTTACAGTGACAGGGAGGGGTGTAGGGGATCGAGGGTTTATAAAGACAGGGAGGGGTGTAGGGGATGGAGGTGGTTACATAGACGGGGAGGGGTGTAGTGGATTTTGTGGTTACAGAGACAGGGTTGGTTGTAGGGGATGGAGCGGTTACAGAGACAGGGAGGAGTGTAGGGGATGGAGGGGTTACAGAGACAGGGAGGTGTGTAGGGGATGGAGGGGGTTACAGAGACAGGGAGGGGTGTAGGGGATGGAGGGGTTACAGAGACAGGGAGGGGTGTAGGGGATGGAGGATGTTACAGAGACGGGGAGGGGTGCAGGGGATGGAGGGGTTACAGAGACAGGGAGGGGTGTTGGGAATGGAGGTGGCTATGGAGACAGGGAGGGGTGTAGGGGCTGGAGGGGTTACAGAGACAGGGAGGGGTGTAGGGAATGGAGGGGTTACAGAGACAGGGAGGGATGTAGGTGATGGTGCGGTTACTGCAACAGGGAGAAGTGTAGGCGATGGAGGGGGTTACAGAGACAGGGAGGTGTCTCGGGAATCGAGGGGTTACAGAGACAGGGAGGAGTGTAAGGGATGGAGGGGGTTACAGAGAGAGGGATGGGTGTAGGGGATGGAGGGGTTACAGAGACAGGGAGTAGTGTAGGGGATGTAGGGGTTACAGAGAGAGGGAGGGGTGTAGGGGATGGAGGGCGTTACAGAGACAGTGAGGGGTGTAGGGGATGTAGGGGTTATAGAGAGACGGAGGTTTGTAGGGGATCGAGGGGGTTACAGAGACAGGGAGCGGTGTTGGGGATTGATGGGTTACAGAGACAGGGAAGGGTGTAGGAGATGGAGGGATAACAGAGACAGGGAGGGGTGTAGATGATGGAGGGGTTACACAGACAGGGAGGGGTGTAGGGGATGGAGTTGGTGCAGGGACAGGGAGGGGTGTAGGTGATGCAGGGGTTACAGAGACAGGGAGGGGTGTAGGGGATGGAGGGGTTACCGGGACAGGGAGGGGTGTAGCGGATGGAGGGGATTACAGACTCAGGGAGGGGTGTAGGGGATGGAGGGGTTACAGAGACAGGGAGGGGTGTAGGGGATGGAGGGGTTACAGATACAGGGACGGGTGTAGTGGATGGAGTGGGTTACAGACACAGGGAGGGGTGTAGGGGATGGAGGGGTTATAGAGACTGGGAGTGGTTTAGGGGATGGAGGGTGTTACCGAGATAGGGAGGGGTGTAGGGGATAGAGGGTGTTACAGAGACAGGGAGGGTTGTAGGGGATCGAGGGGTTACAGAGACAGGGAGGGGTGTAGGGGATCGAGGGTTTATAAAGACAGGGAGGGGTGTAGGGGATGGAGGGGGTTACATAGACGGGGAGGGGTGTAGTGGATGGAGTGGTTACAGAGACAGAGTTGGGTGTAGGGGATGGAGCGGTTACAGAGACAGGGAGGAGTGTAGCGGATGGAGGGGTTACAGAGACAGGGAGGTGTGTAGGGGATGGAGGGGGTTACAGAGACAGGGAGGGGTGTAGGGGATGGAGGGGTTACAGAGACAGGGAGGGGTGTAGGGGATGGAGGGGTTACAGAGACAGTTAAGTGTGTAGGGGATGGAGGGGTTACAGAGATGGTGAACGGTGTAGGGGATGGAGGGGGTTACAGAGATAGGGAGGGGTGTAAGGGATTGAGGGGTTACAGAGACAGGGTGTGGTTTAGGTGATGGAGGGGTTACAGAGACAGGGAGGGGTGTAGGGGATGGAGGGGGTTACAGAGACAGAGAGATGTAGGAGATGGAGGGGTTTACAGTGACAGGGATGGGTTTTGGGGATGGACTGGTTACAGAGACAGGGAGGGGTGTTGGCGTTGGAGGGGGTTACAGAGACAGGGGGGGTGTAGCGGATGGAGGGGGTTACAGAGACAGAGAGGGGTGTAGGGGATGGAGTGGGTTACAGAGACAGGGAGGGGTGTAGGGGATGGATGGGTTATAGAGACAGGGAGGGGTTTAGGGGATGGAGGGGGTTACCGAGATAGGGTGGGGTGTAGGGGATAGAGGTTGTTACAGAGACAGAGAAGGGTGTAGGGGATGGAGTGGGTTACAGAGACAGGGAGGGGTGTAGGGGATGGAGGGGTTTTTGAGACAGGGAGGGCTTTAGGGGATGGAGGGAGTTACCGAGATAGGGAGGGGTGTAGGGGATAGAGGGTGTTACAGAGACAGGGAGGGGTGTATGTGATCGAGGGGTTACAGTGACAGGGAGGGGTGTAGGGGATCGAGGGTTTATAAAGACAGGGAGGGGTGTAGGGGATGGAGGTGGTTACATAGACGGGGAGGGGTGTAGTGGATTTTGTGGTTACAGAGACAGGGTTGGTTGTAGGGGATGGAGCGGTTACAGAGACAGGGAGGAGTGTAGGGGATGGAGGGGTTACAGAGACAGGGAGGTGTGTAGGGGATGGAGGGGGTTACAGAGACAGGGAGGTGTGTAGGGGATGGAGGGGTTACAGAGACAGGGAGGGGTGTAGGGGATGGAGGATGTTACAGAGACGGGGAGGGGTGCAGGGGATGGAGGGGTTACAGAGACAGGGAGGGGTGTTGGGAATGGAGGGGGCTATGGAGACAGGGAGGGGTGTAAGGGCTGGAGGGGTTACAGAGACAGGGAGGAGTGTAGGGAATGGAGGGGTTACAGAGACAGGGAGGGGTGTAGGTGATGGTGGGGTTACTGCAACAGGGAGAAGTGTAGGCGATGGAGGGGGTTACAGAGACAGGGAGTAGTGTAGGGGATGTAGGGGTTACAGAGAGAGGGAGTGGTGTAGGGGATTAAGGGCGTTACAGAGACAGTGAGGGGTGTAGGGGATGTAGGGGTTATAGAGAGACGGAGGTTTGTAGGGGATCGAGGGGGTTACAGAGACAGGGAGCGGTGTTGGGGATTGATGGGTTACAGAGACAGGAAAGGGTGTAGGAGATGGAGGGATAACAGAGACAGGGAGGGGTGTAGATGATGGAGGGGTTACACAGACAGGGAGGGGTGTAGGGGATGGAGTTGGTGCAGGGACAGGGAGGGGTGTAGGTGATGGAGGGGTTACAGAGACAGGGAGGGGTGTAGGGGATGGAGGGGTTACCGGGACAGGGAGGGGTGTAGCGGATGGAGGGGATTACAGACTCAGGGAGGGGTGTAGGGGATGGAGGGGTTACAGAGACAGGGAGGGGTGTAGGGGATGGAGGGGTTACAGATACAGGGAGGGGTGTAGTGGATGGAGTGGGTTACAGACACAGGGAGGGGTGTAGGGGATGGAGGGGTTATAGAGACTGGGAGTGGTTTAGGGGATGGAGGGTGTTACCGAGATAGGGAGGGGTGTAGGGGATAGAGGGTGTTACAGAGACAGGGAGGGTTGTAGGGGATCGAGGGGTTACAGAGACAGGGAGGGGTGTAGGGGATGGAGGGGGTTACATAGACGGGGAGGGGTTTAGTGGATGGAGTGGTTACAGAGACAGAGTTGGGTGTAGGGGATGGAGCGGTTACAGAGACAGGGAGGAGTGTAGCGGATGGAGGGGTTACAGAGACAGGGAGGTGTGTAGGGGATGGAGGGGGTTACAGAGACAGGGAGGGGTGTAGGGGATGGAGGGGTTACAGAGACAGGGAGGGGTGTAGGGGATGGAGGATGTTACAGAGACGGGGAGGGGTGCAGGGGATGGAGGGGTTACAGGGACAGGGAGGGGTGTAGCGGATGGAGGGGATTACAGACACAGGGAGGGGTGTAGGGGATGGAGGGGTTACACAGACAGGGAGGGGTGTAGGGGATGGAGGGGGTTACAGTGACAGGGAGGGGTGTCGGGGATGGAGGGGTTATAGAGACAGGGAGGGGTTTAGGGGATGGAGGGGGTTACAGAGACAGGGGGCTGTAGCGGATGGAGGCGGTTACAGAGACAGAGAGGGGTGTAGGGGATGGAGTGGGTTACAGAGACAGGGAGGGGTGTAGGGGATGGAGGGGTTATAGAGACAGGGAGGGGTTTAGGGGATGTAGGGGGTTACCGAGATAGGGAGGGGTGTAGGGGATAGAGGGTGTTACAGAGACAGAGAGGGGTGTATTGGATGGAGTGGGTTACGGAGACAGGGAGGCGTGTAGGGGATGGAGGTGTTATAGAGACAGGGAGGGGTTTGTGGGATGGAGGGTGTTACAGAGACAGGGAGGGGTGTAGGGGAAGGAGGGGTTACAGAGACAGGGAGGGGTGTAGAGGATGGAGGGGGCTACAGAGACGGGGAGCGGTGTAGTGGATGGAGGGGTTTACAGAGACATGGAGGGTTTTTGCGGATGGAGGGGGTTACAGAGACCGGGAGGGGTGTACGGGATGGAGGGTTTACAGAGACAGGGAGGGGTGTAGGGGATGGACACGGCTACAGAGACAGGGAGGGGTGTAGGGGATGGATGGGGTTACAGAGACGGGGAGGGGTGTAGGGGCAGCAGGGGGTTACAGAGACAGAGAGTGGTGTAGGGAATGGAGGGGGTTACAGAGACAGGGAGGCATATAGTGGATGGAGGGGGTTACAGAGACAGGGAGGGGTGTAGGGGATGAAGGATGTTACAGTGACAGAGAGGGGTGTAGGGGATGGAGTGGTTACAGAGACAGGGAGGGGTGTAGGGGACGGAGAGTGTTACAGAGACAGGGAGGGGTGTAGGGGATGGAGGGGGTTACAGGGACAGGGAGGGGTGTAGGGGATGTAGGGGTTACAGAGAGAGGGAGTGGTGTAGGGGATGGAGGGCGTTACAGAGACAGTGAGGGGTGTAGGGGATGTAGGGGTTATAGAGAGACGGAGGTTTGTAGGGGATCCAGGGGGTTACAGAGACAGGGAGCGGTGTTGGGGATTGATGGGTTACAGAGACAGGGAAGGGTGTAGGAGATGGAGGGATTACAGAGACAGGGAGGGGTGTAGATGATGGAGGGGTTACATAGACAGGGAGGGGTGTAGGGGATGGAGTTGGTGCAGAGACAGGGAGGGGTGAAGGGGATGGAGTGGTTACAGAGACAGGGAGGGGTTTAGGGGATGGAGGGGTTACAGAGACAGGGAGGGGTGTAGCCGATGGAGGTGATTACAGAATCAGGGAGGGGTGTAGGGGATGGAGGGGTTACAGAGACAGGGAGGGGTGTAGGGGATGGAGGGCGTTACAGAGACAGGGAGAGGTGTAGGGGATGGAGGGGGTTATCGAGACAGGGAGGGGTGTAGTGGATGGAGGGGTTACTGATACAGGGAGAGGTGTAGGGGATGGAGGGGTTACAGGGACAGGGAGGGGTTTTGGGGATGGAGTGGTTACAGAGACAGGGAGGGGTGTTGGCGTTAGAGGGGGTTACAGAGACAGGGAGGGTTGTAGGGGATGGAGGGGTTACAGAGACAGGGAGGGGTGTAGCGGATGGAGGTGATTACAGACTCAGGGAGGGGTGTAGGGGAAGGAGGGGTTACAGAGACAGGGAGGGGTGTAGGGGATGGAGGGCGTTACAGAGACAGGGAGGGGTTTTGGGGATGGAGTGGTTACAGAGACAGGGAGGGGTGTTGGCGTTGGAGGGGGTTACAGAGACAGAGAGGGGTGTACGGGATGGAGAGCGTTACAGAGACAGGGAGGGGTGTAGGGGATGGAGGGGTTACAGAGACAGGGAGGGGTTTAGGGGATGGAGGGGTTTACAGAGACAGGGAGGGGTGTACGGGATAGAGGGTGTTACACAGACAGGGAGGGGTGTAGGGGATGGAGTGGCTTACAGAGACAGAGAGGGGTGTAGGGGATGGAGGGTTTAGAGAGACAGGGAGGGATGTAGGGGATGGTGGGGGTTACAGAGACAGGGAGGCGTTTAGGGTCTCCAGGGGGTTACAGAGACAGGGAGGGGTGTAGGGGATGGAGGGGTACAGATACAGGGACGGGTGTAGTGGATGGAGGGGTTACAGAGACAGTTAGGTGTGTAGGGGATGGAGGGGTTACAGAGATGGTGAACAGTGCAGGGGATGGAGGGGGTTACAGAGATAGGGAGGGGTGTAAGGGATTGAGGGGTTACAGAGACAGGGTGTGGTTTAGGTGATGGAGGGGTTACAGAGACAGGGAGGGGTGTAGGGGATGGAGGGGGTTACAGAGACAGAGAGATGTAGGAGATGGAGGGGTTTACAGTGACAGGGATGGGTTTTGGGGATGGACTGGTTACAGAGACAGGGAGGGGTGTTGGCGTTGGAGGGGGTTACAGAGACAGGGGGGGGTGTAGCGGATGGAGGGGGTTACAGAGACAGAGAGGGGTGTAGGGGATGGAGTGGGTTACAGAGACAGGGAGGGGTGTAGGGGATGGATGGGTTATAGAGACAGGGAGGGGTTTAGGGGATGGAGGGGGTTACCGAGATAGGGTGGGGTGTAGGGGATAGAGGTTGTTACAGAGACAGAGAAGGGTGTAGGGGATGGAGTGGGTTACAGAGACAGGGAGGGGTGTAGGGGATGGAGGGGTTTTTGAGACAGGGAGGGCTTTAGGGGATGGAGGGAGTTACCGAGATAGGGAGGGGTGTAGGGGATAGAGGGTGTTACAGAGACAGGGAGGGCTGTATGGGCTCGAGGGGTTACAGTGACAGGGAGGGGTGTAGGGGATCGAGGGTTTATATAGACAGGGAGGGCTGTAGGGGATGGAGGTGGTTGCATAGACGGGGAGGGGTGTAGTGGATTTTGTGGTTACAGAGACAGGGTTGGTTGTAGGGGATGGAGCGGTTACAGAGACAGGGAGGAGTGTAGGGGATGGAGGGGTTACAGAGACAGGGAGGTGTGTAGGGGATGGAGGGGGTTACAGAGACAGGGAGGGGTGTAGGGGATGGAGGGGTTACAGAGACAGGGAGGGGTGTAGGGGATGGAGGATGTTACAGAGACGGGGAGGGGTGCAGGGGATGGAGGGGTTACAGAGACAGGGAGGGGTGTTGGGAATGGAGGGGGCTATGGAGACAGGGAGGGGTGTAGGGGCTGGAGGGGTTACAGAGACAGGGAGGGGTGTAGGGAATGGAGGGGTTACAGAGACAGGGAGGGGTGTAGGTGATGGTGGGGTTACTGCAACAGGGAGAAGTGTAGGCGATGGAGGGGGTTACAG
This sequence comes from Mobula birostris, assembly GCF_030028105.1. Classification (NCBI taxonomy): domain Eukaryota; kingdom Metazoa; phylum Chordata; class Chondrichthyes; order Myliobatiformes; family Myliobatidae; genus Mobula; species Mobula birostris. Next base: position 35,035 of record NW_027275184.1, read on the forward strand.
AGACAGGGAGGTGTCTCGGGAATCGAGGGGTTACAGAGACAGGGAGGAGTGTAAGGGATGGAGGGGGTTACAGAGAGAGGGATGGGTGTAGGGGATAGAGGGTGTTACAGAGACAGGGAGGGGTGTATGGGATCGAGGGGTTACAGTGACAGGGAGGGGTGTAGGGGATCGAGGGTTTATAAAGACAGGGAGGGGTGTAGGGGATGGAGGTGGTTACATAGACGGGGAGGGGTGTAGTGGATTTTGTGGTTACAGAGACAGGGTTGGTTGTAGGGGATGGAGCGGTTACAGAGACAGGGAGGAGTGTAGGGGATGGAGGGGTTACAGAGACAGGGAGGTGTGTAGGGGATGGAGGGGGTTACAGAGACAGGGAGGGGTGTAGGGGATGGAGGGGTTACAGAGACAGGGAGGGGTGTAGGGGATGGAGGATGTTACAGAGACGGGGAGGGGTGCAGGGGATGGAGGGGTTACAGAGACAGGGAGGGGTGTTGGGAATGGAGGGGGCTATGGAGACAGGGAGGGGTGTAGGGGCTGGAGGGGTTACAGAGACAGGGAGGGGTGTAGGGAATGGAGGGGTTACAGAGACAGGGAGGGATGTAGGTGATGGTGCGGTTACTGCAACAGGGAGAAGTGTAGGCGATGGAGGGGGTTACAGAGACAGGGAGGTGTCTCGGGAATCGAGGGGTTACAGAGACAGGGAGGAGTGTAAGGGATGGAGGGGGTTACAGAGAGAGGGATGGGTGTAGGGGATGGAGGGGTTACAGAGACAGGGAGTAGTGTAGGGGATGTAGGGGTTACAGAGAGAGGGAGTGGTGTAGGGGATGGAGGGCGTTACAGAGACAGTGAGGGGTGTAGGGGATGTAGGGGTTATAGAGAGACGGAGGTTTGTAGGGGATCGAGGGGGTTACAGAGACAGGGAGCGGTGTTGGGGATTGATGGGTTACAGAGACAGGGAAGGGTGTAGGAGATGGAGGGATAACAGAGACAGGGAGGGGTGTAGATGATGGAGGGGTTACACAGACAGGGAGGGGTGTAGGGGATGGAGTTGGTGCAGGGACAGGGAGGGGTGTAGGTGATGCAGGGGTTACAGAGACAGGGAGGGGTGTAGGGGATGGAGGGGTTACCGGGACAGGGAGGGGTGTAGCGGATGGAGGGGATTACAGACTCAGGGAGGGGTGTAGGGGATGGAGGGGTTACAGAGACAGGGAGGGGTGTAGGGGATGGAGGGGTTACAGATACAGGGACGGGTGTAGTGGATGGAGTGGGTTACAGACACAGGGAGGGGTGTAGGGGATGGAGGGGTTATAGAGACTGGGAGTGGTTTAGGGGATGGAGGGTGTTACCGAGATAGGGAGGGGTGTAGGGGATAGAGGGTGTTACAGAGACAGGGAGGGTTGTAGGGGATCGAGGGGTTACAGAGACAGGGAGGGGTGTAGGGGATCGAGGGTTTATAAAGACAGGGAGGGGTGTAGGGGATGGAGGGGGTTACATAGACGGGGAGGGGTGTAGTGGATGGAGTGGTTACAGAGACAGAGTTGGGTGTAGGGGATGGAGCGGTTACAGAGACAGGGAGGAGTGTAGCGGATGGAGGGGTTACAGAGACAGGGAGGTGTGTAGGGGATGGAGGGGGTTACAGAGACAGGGAGGGGTGTAGGGGATGGAGGGGTTACAGAGACAGGGAGGGGTGTAGGGGATGGAGGGGTTACAGAGACAGTTAGGTGTGTAGGGGATGGAGGGGTTACAGAGATGGTGAACGGTGCAGGGGATGGAGGGGGTTACAGAGATAGGGAGGGGTGTAAGGGATTGAGGGGTTACAGAGACAGGGTGTGGTTTAGGTGATGGAGGGGTTACAGAGACAGGGAGGGGTGTAGGGGATGGAGGGGGTTACAGAGACAGAGAGATGTAGGAGATGGAGGGGTTTACAGTGACAGGGATGGGTTTTGGGGATGGACTGGTTACAGAGACAGGGAGGGGTGTTGGCTTTGGAGGGGGTTACAGAGACAGGGGGGGTGTAGCGGATGGAGGGGGTTACAGAGACAGAGAGGGGTGTAGGGGATGGAGTGGGTTACAGAGACAGGGAGGGGTGTAGGGGATGGATGGGTTATAGAGACAGGGAGGGGTTTAGGGGATGGAGGGGGTTACCGAGATAGGGTGGGGTGTAGGGGATAGAGGTTGTTACAGAGACAGAGAAGGGTGTAGGGGATGGAGTGGGTTACAGAGACAGGGAGGGGTGTAGGGGATGGAGGGGTTTTTGAGACAGGGAGGGCTTTAGGGGATGGAGGGAGTTACCGAGATAGGGAGGGGTGTAGGGGATAGAGGGTGTTACAGAGACAGGGAGGGGTGTATGTGATCGAGGGGTTACAGTGACAGGGAGGGGTGTAGGGGATCGAGGGTTTATAAAGACAGGGAGGGGTGTAGGGGATGGAGGTGGTTACATAGACGGGGAGGGGTGTAGTGGATTTTGTGGTTACAGAGACAGGGTTGGTTGTAGGGGATGGAGCGGTTACAGAGACAGGGAGGAGTGTAGGGGATGGAGGGGTTACAGAGACAGGGAGGTGTGTAGGGGATGGAGGGGGTTACAGAGACAGGGAGGTGTGTAGGGGATGGAGGGGTTACAGAGACAGGGAGGGGTGTAGGGGATGGAGGATGTTACAGAGACGGGGAGGGGTGCAGGGGATGGACGGGTTACAGAGACAGGGAGGGGTGTTGGGAATGGAGGGGGCTATGGAGACAGGGAGGGGTGTAAGGGCTGGAGGGGTTACAGAGACAGGGAGGAGTGTAGGGAATGGAGGGGTTACAGAGACAGGGAGGGGTGTAGGTGATGGTGGGGTTACTGCAACAGGGAGAAGTGTAGGCGATGGAGGGGGTTACAGAGACAGGGAGGAGTGTAAGGGATGGAGGGGGTTACAGAGAGAGGGATGGGTGTAGGGGATTGAGGGGTTACAGAGACAGGGAGTAGTGTAGGGGATGTAGGGGTTACAGAGAGAGGGAGTGGTGTAGGGGATGGAGGGCGTTACAGAGACAGTGAGGGGTGTAGGGGATGTAGGGGTTATAGAGAGACGGAGGTTTGTAGGGGATCGAGGGGGTTACAGAGACAGGGAGCGGTGTTGGGGATTGATGGGTTACAGAGACAGGAAAGGGTGTAGGAGATGGAGGGATAACAGAGACAGGGAGGGGTGTAGATGATGGAGGGGTTACACAGACAGGGAGGGGTGTAGGGGATGGAGTTGGTGCAGGGACAGGGAGGGGTGTAGGTGATGGAGGGGTTACAGAGACAGGGAGGGGTGTAGGGGATGGAGGGGTTACCGGGACAGGGAGGGGTGTAGCGGATGGAGGGGATTACAGACTCAGGGAGGGGTGTAGGGGATGGAGGGGTTACAGAGACAGGGAGGGGTGTAGGGGATGGAGGGGTTACAGATACAGGGAGGGGTGTAGTGGATGGAGTGGGTTACAGACACAGGGAGGGGTGTAGGGGATGGAGGGGTTATAGAGACTGGGAGTGGTTTAGGGGATGGAGGGTGTTACCGAGATAGGGAGGGGTGTAGGGGATAGAGGGTGTTACAGAGACAGGGAGGGTTGTAGGGGATCGAGGGGTTACAGAGACAGGGAGGGGTGTAGGGGATGGAGGGGGTTACATAGACGGGGAGGGGTTTAGTGGATGGAGTGGTTACAGAGACAGAGTTGGGTGTAGGGGATGGAGCGGTTACAGAGACAGGGAGGAGTGTAGCGGATGGAGGGGTTACAGAGACAGGGAGGTGTGTAGGGGATGGAGGGGGTTACAGAGACAGGGAGGGGTGTAGGGGATGGAGGGGTTACAGAGACAGGGAGGGGTGTAGGGGATGGAGGATGTTACAGAGACGGGGAGGGGTGCAGGGGATGGAGGGGTTACAGGGACAGGGAGGGGTGTAGCGGATGGAGGGGATTACAGACACAGGGAAGGGTGTAGGGGATGGAGGGGTTACACAGACAGGGAGGGGTGTAGGGGATGGAGGGGGTTACAGTGACAGGGAGGGGTGTCGGGGATGGAGGGGTTATAGAGACAGGGAGGGGTTTAGGGGATGGAGGGGGTTACAGAGACAGGGGGCTGTAGCGGATGGAGGCGGTTACAGAGACAGAGAGGGGTGTAGGGGATGGAGTGGGTTACAGAGACAGGGAGGGGTGTAGGGGATGGAGGGGTTATAGAGACAGGGAGGGGTTTAGGGGATGTAGGGGGTTACCGAGATAGGGAGGGGTGTAGGGGATAGAGGGTGTTACAGAGACAGAGAGGGGTGTATTGGATGGAGTGGGTTACGGAGACAGGGAGGCGTGTAGGGGATGGAGGTGTTATAGAGACAGGGAGGGGTTTGTGGGATGGAGGGTGTTACAGAGACAGGGAGGGGTGTAGGGGAAGGAGGGGTTACAGAGACAGGGAGGGGTGTAGAGGATGGAGGGGGCTACAGAGACGGGGAGCGGTGTAGTGGATGGAGGGGTTTACAGAGACATGGAGGGTTTTTGCGGATGGAGGGGGTTACAGAGACCGGGAGGGGTGTACGGGATGGAGGGTTTACAGAGACAGGGAGGGGTGTAGGGGATGGACACGGCTACAGAGACAGGGAGGGGTGTAGGGGATGGATGGGGTTACAGAGACGGGGAGGGGTGTAGGGGCAGCAGGGGGTTACAGAGACAGAGAGTGGTGTAGGGAATGGAGGGGGTTACAGTGACAGGGAGGCATATAGTGGATGGAGGGGGTTACAGAGACAGGGAGGGGTGTAGGGGATGAAGGATGTTACAGTGACAGAGAGGGGTGTAGGGGATGGAGTGGTTACAGAGACAGGGAGGGGTGTAGGGGACGGAGAGTGTTACAGAGACAGGGAGGGGTGTAGGGGATGGAGGGGGTTACAGGGACAGGGAGGGGTGTAGGGGATGTAGGGGTTACAGAGAGAGGGAGTGGTGTAGGGGATGGAGGGCGTTACAGAGACAGTGAGGGGTGTAGGGGATGTAGGGGTTATAGAGAGACGGAGGTTTGTAGGGGATCCAGGGGGTTACAGAGACAGGGAGCGGTGTTGGGGATTGATGGGTTACAGAGACAGGGAAGGGTGTAGGAGATGGAGGGATTACAGAGACAGGGAGGGGTGTAGATGATGGAGGGGTTACATAGACAGGGAGGGGTGTAGGGGATGGAGTTGGTGCAGAGACAGGGAGGGGTGAAGGGGATGGAGTGGTTACAGAGACAGGGAGGGGTTTAGGGGATGGAGGGGTTACAGAGACAGGGAGGGGTGTAGCCGATGGAGGTGATTACAGAATCAGGGAGGGGTGTAGGGGATGGAGGGGTTACAGAGACAGGGAGGGGTGTAGGGGATGGAGGGCGTTACAGAGACAGGGAGAGGTGTAGGGGATGGAGGGGGTTATCGAGACAGGGAGGGGTGTAGTGGATGGAGGGGTTACTGATACAGGGAGAGGTGTAGGGGATGGAGGGGTTACAGGGACAGGGAGGGGTTTTGGGGATGGAGTGGTTACAGAGACAGGGAGGGGTGTTGGCGTTAGAGGGGGTTACAGAGACAGGGAGGGGTGTAGGGGATGGAGGGGTTACAGAGACAGGGAGGGGTGTAGCGGATGGAGGTGATTACAGACTCAGGGAGGGGTGTAGGGGAAGGAGGGGTTACAGAGACAGGGAGGGGTGTAGGGGATGGAGGGCGTTACAGAGACAGGGAGGGGTTTTGGGGATGGAGTGGTTACAGAGACAGGGAGGGGTGTTGGCGTTGGAGGGGGTTACAGAGACAGAGAGGGGTGTACGGGATGGAGAGGGTTACAGAGACAGGGAGGGGTGTAGGGGATGGAGGGGTTACAGAGACAGGGAGGGGTTTAGGGGATGGTGGGGTTTACAGAGACAGGGAGGGGTGTACGGGATAGAGGGTGTTACACAGACAGGGAGGGGTGTAGGGGATGGAGTGGCTTACAGAGACAGAGAGGGGTGTAGGGGATGGAGGGTTTAGAGAGACAGGGAGGGATGTAGGGGATGGTGGGGGTTACAGAGACAGGGAGGCGTTTAGGGTCTCCAGGGGGTTACAGAGACAGGGAGGGGTGTAGGGGATGGAGGGGTACAGATACAGGGACGGGTGTAGTGGATGGAGGGGTTACAGAGACAGTTAGGTGTGTAGGGGATGGAGGGGTTACAGAGATGGTGAACGGTGCAGGGGATGGAGGGGGTTACAGAGATAGGGAGGGGTGTAAGGGATTGAGGGGTTACAGAGACAGGGTGTGGTTTAGGTGATGGAGGGGTTACAGAGACAGGGAGGGGTGTAGGGGATGGAGGGGGTTACAGAGACAGAGAGATGTAGGAGGTGGAGGGGTTTACAGTGACAGGGATGGGTTTTGGGGATGGACTGGTTACAGAGACAGGGAGGGGTGTTGGCGTTGGAGGGGGTTACAGGGACAGGGGGGGTGTAGCGGATGGAGGGGGTTACAGAGACAGAGAGGGGTGTAGGGGATGGAGGGGGTTACAGTGACAGGGAGGGGTGTCGGGGATGGAGTGGTTATAGAGACAGGGAGGGGTTTAGGGGATGGAGGGGGTTACAGAGACAGGGGGGTGTAGCGGATGGAGGCGGTTACAGAGACAGAGAGGGGTGTATGGGATGGAGTGGGTTACAGAGACAGGGAGGGGTGTAGGGGATGGAGGGGTTATAGAGACAGGGAGGCATATAGTGGATGGAGGGTGTTACAGAGACAGGGAGGGGTGTAGGGGATGAAGGATGTTACAGTGACAGAGAGGGGTGTAGGGGATGGAGTGGTTACAGAGACAGGGAGGGGTGTAGGGGACGGAGAGTGTTACAGAGACAGGGAGGGGTGTAGGGGATGGAGGGGGTTACAGGGACAGGGAGGGGTGTAGGGGATGTAGGGGTTACAGAGAGTGGGAGTGGTGTAGGGGATGGAGGGCGTTACAGAGACAGTGAGGGTTGTAGGGGATGTAGGGGTTATAGAGAGACGTAGGTTTGTAGGGGATCCAGGGGGTTACAGAGACAGGGAGCGGTGTTGGGGATTGATGGGTTACAGAGACAGGGAATGGTGTAGGGGATGGAGGGGTTACAGAGACAGGGAGGGGTGTAGGGGATGGAGGGCGTTACAGAGACAGGGAGGGGTGTAGGGGATGGCGGGGGTTACCGAGACAGGGAGGGGTGTAGTGGATGGAGGGGTTACTGATACAGGGAGAGGTGTAGGGGATGGAGGGGTTACAGGGACAGGGAGGGGTTTTGGGGATGGAGTGGTTACAGAGACAGGGAGGGGTGTTGGCGTTGGAGGGGGTTACAGAGACAGGGAGGGGTGTAGCGGATGGAGGGGGTTACAGAGACAGAGAGGGGTGTACGGGATGGCGAGGGTTACAGAGACAGGGAGGGGTGTAGGGGATGGAGGGGTTACAGAGACAGGGAGGGGTGTAGATGATGGAGGGGTTACATAGACAGGGAGGGGTGTAGGGGATGGAGTTGGCGCAGAGACAGGGAGGGGTGAAGGGGATGGAGCGGTTACAGAGACAGGGAGGGGTTTAGGGGATGGAGGGGTTACAGAGACAGGGAGGGGTGTAGCGGATGGAGGTGATTACAGACTCAGGGAGGGGTGTAGGGGATGGAGGGGTTACAGAGACAGGGAGGGGTGTAGGGGATGGAGGGCGTTACAGAGACAGGGAGGGGTGTAGGGGATGGCGGGGGTTACCGAGACAGGGAGGGGTGTAGTGGATGGAGGGGTTACTGATACAGGGAGAGGTGTAGGGGATGGAGGGGTTACAGGGACAGGGAGGGGTTTTGGGGATGGAGTGGTTACAGAGACAGGGAGGGGTGTTGGCGTTGGAGGGGGTTACAGAGACAGGGAGGGGTGTAGCGGATGGAGGGGGTTACAGAGACAGAGGGGGGTGTACGGGATGGAGATGGTTACAGAGACAGGGAGGGGTGTAGGGGATGGAGGGGTTACAGAGACAGGGAGGGGTTTAGGGGATGGAGGGGTTTACAGAGACAGGGAGGGGTGTACGGGATAGAGGGTGTTACACAGACAGGGAGGGGTGTAGGGGATGGAGTGGCTTACAGAGACAGAGAGGGGTGTAGGGGATGGAGGGTTTAGAGAGACAGGGAGGGATGTAGGGGATGGTGGGGGTTACAGAGACAGGGAGGCGTTTAGGGTCTCCAGGGGGTTACAGAGACAGGGAGGGGTGTAGGGGATGGAGGGGTACAGATACAGGGACGGGTGTAGTGGATGGAGGGGTTACAGAGACAGTTAGGTGTGTAGGGGATGGAGGGGTTACAGAGATGGTGAGCGGTGCAGGGGATGGAGGGGGTTACAGAGATAGGGAGGGGTGTAAGGGATTGAGGGGTTACAGAGACAGGGTGTGGTTTAGGTGATGGAGGGGTTACAGAGACAGGGAGGGGTGTAGGGGATGGAGGGGGTTACAGAGACAGAGAGATGTAGGAGATGGAGGGGGTTACAGTGACAGGGATGGGTTTTGGGGATGGACTGGTTACAGAGACAGGGAGGGGTGTTGGCGTTGGAGGGGGTTACAGGGACAGGGGGGGTGTAGCGGATGGAGGGGGTTACAGAGACAGAGAGGGGTGTAGGGGATGGAGGGGGTTACAGTGACAGGGAGGGGTGTCGGGGATGGAGTGGTTATAGAGACAGGGAGGGGTTTAGGGGATGGAGGGGGTTACAGAGACAGGGGGGTGTAGCGGATGGAGGCGGTTACAGAGACAGAGAGGGGTGTATGGGATGGAGTGGGTTACAGAGACAGGGAGGGGTGTAGGGGATGGAGGGGTTATAGAGACAGGGAGGCATATAGTGGATGGAGGGTGTTACAGAGACAGGGAGGGGTGTAGGGGATGAAGGATGTTACAGTGACAGAGAGGGGTGTAGGGGATGGAGTGGTTACAGAGACAGGGAGGGGTGTAGGGGACGGAGAGTGTTACAGAGACAGGGAGGGGTGTAGGGGATGGAGGGGGTTACAGGGACAGGGAGGGGTGTAGGGGATGTAGGGGTTACAGAGAGTGGGAGTGGTGTAGGGGATGGAGGGCGTTACAGAGACAGTGAGGGTTGTAGGGGATGTAGGGGTTATAGAGAGACGTAGGTTTGTAGGGGATCCAGGGGGTTACAGAGACAGGGAGCGGTGTTGGGGATTGATGGGTTACAGAGACAGGGAATGGTGTAGGGGATGGAGGGGTTACAGAGACAGGGAGGGGTGTAGGGGATGGAGGGCGTTACAGAGACAGGGAGGGGTGTAGGGGATGGCGGGGGTTACCGAGACAGGGAGGGGTGTAGTGGATGGAGGGGTTACTGATACAGGGAGAGGTGTAGGGGATGGAGGGGTTACAGGGACAGGGAGGGGTTTTGGGGATGGAGTGGTTACAGAGACAGGGAGGGGTGTTGGCGTTGGAGGGGGTTACAGAGACAGGGAGGGGTGTAGCGGATGGAGGGGGTTACAGAGACAGAGAGGGGTGTACGGGATGGCGAGGGTTACAGAGACAGGGAGGGGTGTAGGGGATGGAGGGGTTACAGAGACAGGGAGGGGTGTAGATGATGGAGGGGTTACATAGACAGGGAGGGGTGTAGGGGATGGAGTTGGCGCAGAGACAGGGAGGGGTGAAGGGGATGGAGCGGTTACAGAGACAGGGAGGGGTTTAGGGGATGGAGGGGTTACAGAGACAGGGAGGGGTGTAGCGGATGGAGGTGATTACAGACTCAGGGAGGGGTGTAGGGGATGGAGGGGTTACAGAGACAGGGAGGGGTGTAGGGGATGGAGGGCGTTACAGAGACAGGGAGGGGTGTAGGGGATGGCGGGGGTTACCGAGACAGGGAGGGGTGTAGTGGATGGAGGGGTTACTGATACAGGGAGAGGTGTAGGGGATGGAGGGGTTACAGGGACAGGGAGGGGTTTTGGGGATGGAGTGGTTACAGAGACAGGGAGGGGTGTTGGCGTTGGAGGGGGTTACAGAGACAGGGAGGGGTGTAGCGGATGGAGGGGGTTACAGAGACAGAGGGGGGTGTACGGGATGGAGATGGTTACAGAGACAGGGAGGGGTGTAGGGGATGGAGGGGTTACAGAGACAGGGAGGGGTTTAGGGGATGGAGGGGTTTACAGAGACAGGGAGGGGTGTACGGGATAGAGGGTGTTACACAGACAGGGAGGGGTGTAGGGGATGGAGTGGCTTACAGAGACAGAGAGGGGTGTAGGGGATGGAGGGTTTAGAGAGACAGGGAGGGATGTAGGGGATGGTGGGGGTTACAGAGACAGGGAGGCGTTTAGGGTCTCCAGGGGGTTACAGAGACAGGGAGGGGTGTAGGGGATGGAGGGGTACAGATACAGGGACGGGTGTAGTGGATGGAGGGGTTACAGAGACAGTTAGGTGTGTAGGGGATGGAGGGGTTACAGAGATGGTGAGCGGTGCAGGGGATGGAGGGGGTTACAGAGATAGGGAGGGGTGTAAGGGATTGAGGGGTTACAGAGACAGGGTGTGGTTTAGGTGATGGAGGGGTTACAGAGACAGGGAGGGGTGTAGGGGATGGAGGGGGTTACAGAGACAGAGAGATGTAGGAGATGGAGGGGGTTACAGTGACAGGGATGGGTTTTGGGGATGGACTGGTTACAGAGACAGGGAGGGGTGTTGGCGTTGGAGGGGGTTACAGAGACGGGGGGGTGTAGCGGATGGAGGGGGTTACAGAGACAGAGAGGGGTGTAGGGGATGGAGTGGGTTACAGAGACAGGGAGGGGTGTAGGGGATGGAGGGGTTATAGAGACAGGGAGGGGTTTAGGGGATGGAGGGGGTTACCGAGATAGGGAGGGGTGTAGGGGATAGAGGTTGTTACAGAGACAGAGAGGGGTGTAGGGGATGGAGTGGGTTACAGAGACAGGGAGGGGTGTAGGGGATGGAGGGGTTTTTGAGACAGGGAGGGCTTTAGGGGATGGAGGGAGTTACCGAGATAGGGAGGGGTGTAGAGGATAGAGGGTGTTACCAAGACAGGGAGGGGTGTAGGGGATCGAGGGGTTACAGTGACAGGGAGGGGTGTAGGGGATCGAGGGTTTATAAAGACAGGGAGGGGTGTAGGGGATCGAGGGGTTACAGAGACAGGGAGGAGTGTAAGGGATGGAGGGGGTTACAGAGAGAGGGATGGGTGTAGGGGATGGAGGGGTTACAGAGACAGGGAGGGGTGTAGCGGATGGAGGTGATTACAGACTCAGGGAGGGGTGTAGGGGAAGGAGGGGTTACAGAGACAGGGAGGGGTGTAGGGGATGGAGGGCGTTACAGAGACAGGGAGGGGTTTTGGGGATGGAGTGGTTACAGAGACAGGGAGGGGTGTTGGCGTTGGAGGGGGTTACAGAGACAGAGAGGGGTGTACGGGATGGAGAGGGTTACAGAGACAGGGAGGGGTGTAGGGGATGGAGGGGTTACAGAGACAGGGAGGGGTTTAGGGGATGGAGGGGTTTACAGAGACAGGGAGGGGTGTACGGGATAGTGGGTGTTACACAGACAGGGAGGGGTGTAGGGGATGGAGTGGCTTACAGAGACAGAGAGGGGTGTAGGGGATGGAGGGTTTAGAGAGACAGGGAGGGATGTAGGGGATGGTGGGGGTTACAGAGACAGGGAGGCGTTTAGGGTCTCCAGGGGGTTACAGAGACAGGGAGGGGTGTAGGGGATGGAGGGGTACAGATACAGGGACGGGTGTAGTGGATGGAGGGGTTACAGAGACAGTTAGGTGTGTAGGGGATGGAGGGGTTACAGAGATGGTGAACGGTGCAGGGGATGGAGCGGGTTACAGAGATAGGGAGGGGTGTAAGGGATTGAGGGGTTACAGAGACAGGGTGTGGTTTAGGTGATGGAGGGGTTACAGAGACAGGGAGGGGTGTAGGGGATGGAGGGGGTTACAGAGACAGAGAGATGTAGGAGGTGGAGGGGTTTACAGTGACAGGGATGGGTTTTGGGGATGGACTGGTTACAGAGACAGGGAGGGGTGTTGGCGTTGGAGGGGGTTACAGGGACAGGGGGGGTGTAGCGGATGGAGGGGGTTACAGAGACAGAGAGGGGTGTAGGGGATGGAGGGGGTTACAGTGACAGGGAGGGGTGTCGGGGATGGAGTGGTTATAGAGACAGGGAGGGGTTTAGGGGATGGAGGGGGTTACAGAGACAGGGGGGTGTAGCGGATGGAGGCGGTTACAGAGACAGAGAGGGGTGTATGGGATGGAGTGGGTTACAGAGACAGGGAGGGGTGTAGGGGATGGAGGGGTTATAGAGACAGGGAGGCATATAGTGGATGGAGGGTGTTACAGAGACAGGGAGGGGTGTAGGGGATGAAGGATGTTACAGTGACAGAGAGGGGTGTAGGGGATGGAGTGGTTACAGAGACAGGGAGGGGTGTAGGGGACGGAGAGTGTTACAGAGACAGGGAGGGGTGTAGGGGATGGAGGGGGTTGCAGGGACAGGGAGGGGTGTAGGGGATGTAGGGGTTACAGAGAGTGGGAGTGGTGTAGGGGATGGAGGGCGTTACAGAGACAGTGAGGGTTGTAGGGGATGTAGGGGTTATAGAGAGACGTAGGTTTGTAGGGGATCCAGGGGGTTACAGAGACAGGGAGCGGTGTTGGGGATTGATGGGTTACAGAGACAGGGAATGGTGTAGGGGATGGAGGGGTTACAGAGACAGGGAGGGGTGTAGGGGATGGAGGGCGTTACAGAGACAGGGAGGGGTGTAGGGGATGGCGGGGGTTACCGAGACAGGGAGGGGTGTAGTGGATGGAGGGGTTACTGATACAGGGAGAGGTGTAGGGGATGGAGGGGTTACAGGGTCAGGGAGGGGTTTTGGGGATGGAGTGGTTACAGAGACAGGGAGGGGTGTTGGCGTTGGAGGGGGTTACAGAGACAGGGAGGGGTGTAGCGGATGGAGGGGGTTACAGAGACAGAGAGGGGTGTACGGGATGGCGAGGGTTACAGAGACAGGGAGGGGTGTAGGGGATGGAGGGGTTACAGAGACAGGGAGGGGTGTAGATGATGGAGGGGTTACATAGACAGGGAGGGGTGTAGGGGATGGAGTTGGCGCAGAGACAGGGAGGGGTGAAGGGGATGGAGCGGTTACAGAGACAGGGAGGGGTTTAGGGGATGGAGGGGTTACAGAGACAGGGAGGGGTGTAGCGGATGGAGGTGATTACAGACTCAGGGAGGGGTGTAGGGGATGGAGGGGTTACAGAGACAGGGAGGGGTGTAGGGGATGGAGGGCGTTACAGAGACAGGGAGGGGTGTAGGGGATGGCGGGGTTTACCGAGACAGGGAGGGGTGTAGTGGATGGAGGGGTTACTGATACAGGGAGAGGTGTAGGGGATGGAGGGGTTACAGGGACAGGGAGGGGTTTTGGGGATGGAGTGGTTACAGAGACAGGGAGGGGTGTTGGCGTTGGAGGGGGTTACAGAGACAGGGAGGGGTGTAGCGGATGGAGGGGGTTACAGAGACAGAGGGGGGTGTACGGGATGGAGATGGTTACAGAGACAGGGAGGGGTGTAGGGGATGGAGGGGTTACAGAGACAGGGAGGGGTTTAGGGGATGGAGGGGTTTACAGAGACAGGGAGGGGTGTACGGGATAGAGGGTGTTACACAGACAGGGAGGGGTGTAGGGGATGGAGTGGCTTACAGAGACAGAGAGGGGTGTAGGGGATGGAGGGTTTAGAGAGACAGGGAGGGATGTAGGGGATGGTGGGGGTTACAGAGACAGGGAGGCGTTTAGGGTCTCCAGGGGGTTACAGAGACAGGGAGGGGTGTAGGGGATGGAGGGGTACAGATACAGGGACGGGTGTAGTGGATGGAGGGGTTACAGAGACAGTTAGGTGTGTAGGGGATGGAGGGGTTACAGAGATGGTGAGCGGTGCAGGGGATGGAGGGGGTTACAGAGATAGGGAGGGGTGTAAGGGATTGAGGGGTTACAGAGACAGGGTGTGGTTTAGGTGATGGAGGGGTTACAGAGACAGGGAGGGGTGTAGGGGATGGAGGGGGTTACAGAGACAGAGAGATGTAGGAGATGGAGGGGGTTACAGTGACAGGGATGGGTTTTGGGGATGGACTGGTTACAGAGACAGGGAGGGGTGTTGGCGTTGGAGGGGGTTACAGAGACGGGGGGGTGTAGCGGATGGAGGGGGTTACAGAGACAGAGAGGGGTGTAGGGGATGGAGGGGTTATAGAGACAGGGAGGGGTTTAGGGGATGGAGGGGGTTACCGAGATAGGGAGGGGTGTAGGGGATAGAGGTTGTTACAGAGACAGAGAGGGGTGTAGGGGATGGAGTGGGTTACAGAGACAGGGAGGGGTGTAGGGGATGGAGGGGTTTTTGAGACAGGGAGGGCTTTAGGGGATGGAGGGAGTTACCGAGATAGGGAGGGGTGTAGAGGATAGAGGGTGTTACCAAGACAGGGAGGGGTGTAGGGGATCGAGGGGTTACAGTGACAGGGAGGGGTGTAGGGGATCGAGGGTTTATAAAGACAGGGAGGGGTGTAGGGGATCGAGGGGTTACAGAGACAGGGAGGAGTGTAAGGGATGGAGGGGGTTACAGAGAGAGGGATGGGTGTAGGGGATGGAGGGGTTACAGAGACAGGGAGTAGTGTAGGGGATGTAGGGGTTACAGAGAGAGGGAGTGGTGTAGGGGATGGAGGGCGTTACAGAGACAGTGAGGGGTGCAGGGGATGTAGGGGTTATAGAGAGACGGAGGTTTGTAGGGGATCGAGGGGGTTACAGAGACAGGGAGCGGTGTTGGGGATTGATGGGTTACAGAGACAGGGAAGGGTGTAGGAGATGGAGGGATTACAGAGACAGGGAGGGGTGTAGGGGATGGAGTTGGTGCAGGGACAGGGAGGGGTGTAGGTGATGGAGGGGTTACAGAGACAGGGAGGGGTGTAGGGAATGGAGGGGTTACAGAGACAGGGAGGGGTGTAGGTGATGGTGGGGTTACTGCAACAGGGAGAAGTGTAGGCGATGGAGGGGGTTACACAGACAGGGAGGTGTCTCGGGAATCGAGGGGTTACAGAGACAGGGAGGAGTGTAAGGGATGGAGGGGGTTACAGAGAGAGGGATGGGTGTAGGGGATAGAGGGTGTTACAGAGACAGGGAGGGGTGTATGGGATCGAGGGGTTACAGTGACAGGGAGGGGTGTAGGGGATCGAGGGTTTATAAAGACAGGGAGGGGTGTAGGGGGTGGAGGTGGTTACATAGACGGGGAGGGGTGTAGTGGATTTTGTGGTTACAGAGACAGGGTTGGTTGTAGGGGATGGAGCGGTTACAGAGACAGGGAGGAGTGTAGGGGATGGAGGGGTTACAGAGACAGGGAGGTGTGTAGGGGATGGAGGGGGTTACAGAGACAGGGAGGGGTGTAGGGGATGGAGGGGTTACAGAGACAGGGAGGGGTGTAGGGGATGGAGGATGTTACAGAGACGGGGAGGGGTGCAGGGGATGGAGGGGTTACAGAGACAGGGAGGGGTGTTGGGAATGGAGGGGGCTATGGAGACAGGGAGGGGTGTAGGGGCTGGAGGGGTTACAGAGACAGGGAGGGGTGTAGGGAATGGAGGGGTTACAGAGACAGGGAGGGGTGTAGGTGATGGTGGGGTTACTGCAACAGGGAGAAGTGTAGGCGATGGAGGGGGTTACAGAGACAGGGAGGTGTCTCGGGAATCGAGGGGTTACAGAGACAGGGAGGAGTGTAAGGGATGGAGGGGGTTACAGAGAGAGGGATGGGTGTAGGGGATGGAGGGGTTACAGAGACAGGGAGTAGTGTAGGGGATGTAGGGGTTACAGAGAGAGGGAGTGGTGTAGGGGATGGAGGGCGTTACAGAGACAGTGAGGGGTGTAGGGGATGTAGGGGTTATAGAGAGACGGAGGTTTGTAGGGGATCGAGGGGGTTACAGAGACAGGGAGCGGTGTTGGGGATTGATGGGTTACAGAGACAGGGAAGGGTGTAGGAGATGGAGGGATAACAGAGACAGGGAGGGGTATAGATGATGGAGGGGTTACACAGACAGGGAGGGGTGTAGGGGATGGAGTTGGTGCAGGGACAGGGAGGGGTGTAGGTGATGGAGGGGTTACAGAGACAGGGAGGGGTGTAGGGGATGGAGGGGTTACCGGGACAGGGAGGGGTGTAGCGGATGGAGGGGATTACAGACTCAGGGAGGGGTGTAGGGGATGGAGGGGTTACAGAGACAGGGAGGGGTGTAGGGGATTGAGGGGTTACAGATACAGGGAGGGGTGTAGTGGATGGAGTGGGTTACAGACACAGGGAGGGGTGTAGGGGATGGAGTGGTTATAGAGACTGGGAGTGGTTTAGGGGATGGAGGGTGTTACCGAGATAGGGAGGGGTGTAGGGGATAGAGGGTGTTACAGAGACAGGGAGGGTTGTAGGGGATCGAGGGGTTACAGAGACAGGGAGGGGTGTAGGGGATGGAGGGTGTTACATAGACGGGGAGGGGTTTAGTGGATGGAGTGGTTACAGAGACAGAGTTGGGTGTAGGGGATGGAGCGGTTACAGAGACAGGGAGGAGTGTAGCGGATGGAGGGGTTACAGAGACAGGGAGGTGTGTAGGGGATGGAGGGGGTTACAGAGACAGGGAGGGGTGTAGGTGATGGAGGGGTTACCGGGACAGGGAGGGGTGTAGCGGATGGAGGGGATTACAGACTCAGGGAGGGGTGTAGGGGATGGAGGGGTTACAGAGACAGGGAGGGGTGTAGGGGATGGAGGGGTTACAGATACAGGGACGGGTGTAGTGGATGGAGTGGGTTACAGACACAGGGAGGGGTGTAGGGGATGGAGGGGTTATAGAGACTGGGAGTGGTTTAGGGGATGGAGGGTGTTACCGAGATAGGGAGGGGTGTAGGGGATAGAGGGTGTTACAGAGACAGGGAGGATTGTAGGGGATCGAGGGGTTACAGAGACAGGGAGGGGTGTAGGGGATCGAGGGTTTATAAAGACAGGGAGGGGTGTAGGGGATGGAGGGGGTTACATAGACGGGGAGGGGTGTAGTGGATGGAGTGGTTACAGAGACAGAGTTGGGTGTAGGGGATGGAGCGGTTACAGAGACAGGGAGGAGTGTAGCGGATGGAGGGGTTACAGAGACAGGGAGGTGTGTAGGGGATGGAGGGGGTTACAGAGACAGGGAGGGGTGTAGGGGATGGAGGGGTTACAGAGACAGGGAGGGGTGTAGATGATGGAGGGGTTACACAGACAGGGAGGGGTGTAGGGGATGGAGTTGGTGCAGGGACAGGGAGGGGTGTAGGTGATGGAGGGGTTACAGAGACAGGGAGGGGTGTAGGGGATGGAGGGGTTACCGGGACAGGGAGGGGTGTAGCGGATGGAGGGGATTACAGACTCAGGGAGGGGTGTAGGGGATGGAGGGGTTACAGAGACAGGGAGGGGTGTAGGGGATTGAGGGGTTACAGATACAGGGAGGGGTGTAGTGGATGGAGTGGGTTACAGACACAGGGAGGGGTGTAGGGGATGGAGGGGTTATAGAGACTGGGAGTGGTTTAGGGGATGGAGGGTGTTACCGAGATAGGGAGGGGTGTAGGGGATAGAGGGTGTTACAGAGACAGGGAGGGTTGTAGGGGATCGAGGGGTTACAGAGACAGGGAGGGGTGTAGGGGATGGAGGGTGTTACATAGACGGGGAGGGGTTTAGTGGATGGAGTGGTTACAGAGACAGAGTTGGGTGTAGGGGATGGAGCGGTTACAGAGACAGGGAGGAGTGTAGCGGATGGAGGGGTTACAGAGACAGGGAGGTGTGTAGGGGATGGAGGGGGTTACAGAGACAGGGAGGGGTGTAGGTGATGGAGGGGTTACCGGGACAGGGAGGGGTGTAGCGGATGGAGGGGATTACAGACTCAGGGAGGGGTGTAGGGGATGGAGGGGTTACAGAGACAGGGAGGGGTGTAGGGGATGGAGGGGTTACAGATACAGGGACGGGTGTAGTGGATGGAGTGGGTTACAGACACAGGGAGGGGTGTAGGGGATGGAGGGGTTATAGAGACTGGGAGTGGTTTAGGGGATGGAGGGTGTTACCGAGATAGGGAGGGGTGTAGGGGATAGAGGGTGTTACAGAGACAGGGAGGATTGTAGGGGATCGAGGGGTTACAGAGACAGGGAGGGGTGTAGGGGATCGAGGGTTTATAAAGACAGGGAGGGGTGTAGGGGATGGAGGGGGTTACATAGACGGGGAGGGGTGTAGTGGATGGAGTGGTTACAGAGACAGAGTTGGGTGTAGGGGATGGAGCGGTTACAGAGACAGGGAGGAGTGTAGCGGATGGAGGGGTTACAGAGACAGGGAGGTGTGTAGGGGATGGAGGGGGTTACAGAGACAGGGAGGGGTGTAGGGGATGGAGGGGTTACAGAGACAGGGAGGGGTGTAGGGGATGGAGGATGTTACAGAGACGGGGAGGGGTGCAGGGGATGGAGGGGTTACAGGGACAGGGAGGGGTGTAGCGGATGGAGGGGATTACAGACACAGGGAGGGGTGTAGGGGATGGAGGGGTTACAGAGACAGGGAGGGATGTAGGGGATGGAGGGGGTTACAGTGACAGGGAGGGGTGTCTGGGATGGAGTGGTTATAGAGACAGGGAGGGGTTTAGGGGATGGAGGGGGTTACAGAGACAGGGGGGTGTAGCGGATGGAGGCGGTTACAGAGACAGAGAGGGGTGTATGGGATGGAGTGGGTTACAGAGACAGGGAGGGGTGTAGGGGATGGAGGGGTTATAGAGACAGGGAGGCATATAGTGGATGGAGGGGGTTACAGAGACAGGGAGGGGTGTAGGGGATGAAGGATGTTACAGTGACAGAGAGGGGTGTAGGGGATGGAGTGGTTACAGAGACAGGGAGGGGTGTAGGGGACGGAGAGTGTTACAGAGACAGGGAGGGGTGTAGGGGATGGAGGGGGTTACAGGGACAGGGAGGGGTGTAGGGGATGTAGGGGTTACAGAGAGTGGGAGTGGTGTAGGGGATGGAGGGCGTTACAGAGACAGTGAGGGTTGTAGGGGATGTTGGGGTTATAGAGAGACGTAGGTTTGTAGGGGATCCAGGGGGTTACAGAGACAGGGAGCGGTGTTGGGGATTGATGGGTTACAGAGACAGGGAATGGTGTAGGGGATGGAGGGGTTACAGAGACAGGGAGGGGTGTAGGGGATGGAGGGCGTTACAGAGACAGGGAGGGGTGTAGGGGATGGCGGGGGTTACCGAGACAGGGAGGGGTGTAGTGGATGGAGGGGTTACTGATACAGGGAGAGGTGTAGGGGATGGAGGGGTTACAGGGACAGGGAGGGGTTTTGGGGATGGAGTGGTTACAGAGACAGGGAGGGGTGTTGGCGTTGGAGGGGGTTACAGAGACAGGGAGGGGTGTAGCGGATGGAGGGGGTTACAGAGACAGAG
Source organism: Mobula birostris (assembly GCF_030028105.1). Classification (NCBI taxonomy): domain Eukaryota; kingdom Metazoa; phylum Chordata; class Chondrichthyes; order Myliobatiformes; family Myliobatidae; genus Mobula; species Mobula birostris. Next base: position 54,415 of record NW_027275184.1, read on the forward strand.
AGGGGTGTACGGGATGGCGAGGGTTACAGAGACAGGGAGGGGTGTAGGGGATGGAGGGGTTACAGAGACAGGGAGGGGTGTAGATGATGGAGGGGTTACATAGACAGGGAGGGGTGTAGGGGATGGAGTTGGCGCAGAGACAGGGAGGGGTGAAGGGGATGGAGCGGTTACAGAGACAGGGAGGGGTTTAGGGGATGGAGGGGTTACAGAGACAGGGAGGGGTGTAGCGGATGGAGGTGATTACAGACTCAGGGAGGGGTGTAGGGGATGGAGGGCGTTACAGAGACAGGGAGGGGTGTAGGGGATGGCGGGGGTTACCGAGACAGGGAGGGGTGTAGTGGATGGAGGGGTTACTGATACAGGGAGAGGTGTAGGGGATGGAGGGGTTACAGGGACAGGGAGGTGTTTTGGGGATGGAGTGGTTACAGAGACAGGGAGGGGTGTTGGCGTTGGAGGGGGTTACAGAGACAGGGAGGGGTGTAGCGGATGGAGGGGGTTACAGAGACAGAGAGGGGTGTACGGGATGGAGAGGGTTACAGAGACAGGGAGGGGTGTAGGGGATGGAGGGGTTACAGAGACAGGGAGGGGTTTAGGGGATGGAGGGGTTTACAGAGACAGGGAGGGGTGTACGGGATAGAGGGTGTTACACAGACGGAGGGGTGTAGGGGATGGAGTGGCTTACAGAGACAGAGAGGGGTGTAGGGGATGGAGGGTTTAGAGAGACAGGGAGGGATGTAGGGGATGGTGGGGGTTACAGAGACAGGGAGGGGTGTAGGGGATGGAGGGGTACAGATACAGGGACGGGTGTAGTGGATGGAGGGGTTACAGAGACAGTTAGGTGTGTAGGGGGATGGAGGGGTTACAGAGATGGTGAGCGGTGCAGGGGATGGAGGGGGTTACAGAGATAGGGAGGGGTGTAAGGGATTGAGGGGTTACAGAGACAGGGTGTGGTTTAAGTGATGGAGGGGTTACAGAGACAGGGAGGGGTGTAGGGGATGGAGGGGGTTACAGAGACAGAGAGATGTAGGAGATGGAGGGGGTTACAGTGACAGGGATGGGTTTTGGGGATGGACTGGTTACAGAGACAGGGAGGGGTGTTGGCGTTGGAGGGGGTTACAGAGACGGGGGGGTGTAGCGGATGGAGGGGGTTACAGAGACAGAGAGGGGTGTAGGGGATGGAGTGGGTTACAGAGACAGGGAGGGGTGTAGGGGATGGAGTGGGTTACAGAGACAGGGAGGGGTGTAGGGGATGGAGGGGTTATAGAGACAGGGAGGGGTTTAGGGGATGGAGGGGGTTACCGAGATAGGGAGGGGTGTAGGGGATAGAGGTTGTTACAGAGACAGAGAGGGGTGTAGGGGATGGAGTGGGTTACAGAGACAGGGAGGGGTGTAGGGGATGGAGGGGTTTTTGAGGCAGGGAGGGCTTTAGGGGATGGAGGGAGTTACCGAGATAGGGAGGGGTGTAGAGGATAGAGGGTGTTACCAAGACAGGGAGGGGTGTAGGGGATCGAGGGGTTACAGTGACAGGGAGGGGTGTAGGGGATCGAGGGTTTATAAAGACAGGGAGGGGTGTAGGGGATGGAGGGGGTTACATAGACGGGGAGGGGTGTAGTGGATTTTGTGGTTACAGAGACAGGGTTGGTTGTAGGGGATGGAGCGGTTACAGAGACAGGGAGGAGTGTAGGGGATGGAGGGGTTACAGAGACAGGGAGGTGTGTAGGGGATGGAGGGGGTTACAGAGACATGGAGGGGTGTAGGGGATGGAGGGGTTACAGAGACAGGGAGGGGTGTAGGGGATGGAGGATGTTACAGAGATGGGGAGGGGTGCAGGGGATGGAGGGGTTACAGAGACAGGGAGGGGTGTAGGGAATGGAGGGGTTACAGAGACAGGGAGGGGTGTAGTGGATGGCGGGGGTTACCGAGACAGGGAGGGGTGTAGTGGATGGAGGGGTTACTGATACAGGGAGCGGTGTAGGGGATGGAGCGGTTACAGTGACAGGAAGGGGTTTTGGGGATGGAGTGGTTACAGAGACAGGGAGGGGTGTAGCGGATGGAGGGGGTAAGAGAGACAGAGAGGGGTGTACGGGATGGAGAGGGTTACAGAGACAGGGAGGGGTGTAGGGGATGGAGGGGTTACAGAGACAGGGAGGGGTTTAGGGGATGGAGGGGGTTACAGAGACAGGGAGGGGTGTACGGGATAGAGGGTGTTACACAGACAGGGAGGGGTGTAGGGGATGGAGTGGCTTACAGAGACAGAGAGGGGTGTAGGGGATGGAGGGTTTAGAGAGACAGGGAGGGATGTAGGGGATGGTGGGGGTTACAGAGACAGGGAGGCGTTTAGGGTCTCCAGGGGGTTACAGAGACAGGGAGGGGTGTAGGGGATGGAGGGGTACAGATACAGGGACGGGTGTAGTGGATGGAGGGGTTACAGAGACAGTTAGGTGTGTAGGGGATGGAGGGGTTACAGAGATGGTGAGCGGTGCAGGGGATGGAGGGGGTTACAGAGATAGGGAGGGGTGTAAGGGATTGAGGGGTTACAGAGACAGGGTGTGGTTTAAGTGATGGAGGGGTTACAGAGACAGGGAGGGGTGTAGGGGATGGAGGGGGTTACAGAGACAGAGAGATGTAGGAGATGGAGGGGGTTACAGTGACAGGGATGGGTTTTGGGGATGGACTGGTTACAGAGACAGGGAGGGGTGTTGGCGTTGGAGGGGGTTACAGAGACGGGGGGGTGTAGCGGATGGAGGGGGTTACAGAGACAGAGAGGGGTGTAGGGGATGGAGTGGGTTACAGAGACAGGGAGGGGTGTAGGGGATGGAGGGGTTATAGAGACAGGGAGGGGTTTAGGGGATGGAGGGGGTTACCGAGATAGGGAGGGGTGTAGGGGATAGAGGTTGTTACAGAGACAGAGAGGGGTGTAGGGGATGGAGTGGGTTACAGAGACAGGGAGGGGTGTAGGGGATGGAGGGGTTTTTGCGGCAGGGAGGGCTTTAGGGGATGGAGGGAGTTACCGAGATAGGGAGGGGTGTAGAGGATAGAGGGTGTTACCAAGACAGGGAGGGGTGTAGGGGATCGAGGGGTTACAGTGACAGGGAGGGGTGTAGGGGATCGAGGGTTTATAAAGACAGGGAGGGGTGTAGGGGATGGAGGGGGTTACATAGAATGGGAGGGGTGTAGTGGATTTTGTGGTTACAGAGACAGGGTTGGTTGTAGGGGATGGAGCGGTTACAGAGACAGGGAGGAGTGTAGGGGATGGAGGGGTTACAGAGACAGGGAGGTGTGTAGGGGATGGAGGGGGTTACAGAGACAGGGAGGGGTGTAGGGGATGGAGGATGTTACAGAGATGGGGAGGGGTGCAGGGGATGGAGGGGTTACAGAGACAGGGAGGGGTGTAGGGAATGGAGGGGTTACAGAGACAGGGAGGGGTGTAGGTGATGGTGGGGTTACTGCAACAGGGAGAAGTGTAGGCGATGGAGGGGGTTACAGAGACAGGGAGGTGTCTCGGGAATCGAGGGGTTACAGAGACAGGGAGGAGTGTAAGGGATGGAGGGGGTTACAGAGAGAGGGATGGGTGTAGGGGATGGAGGGGTTACAGAGACAGGGAGTAGTGTAGGGGATGTAGGGGTTACAGAGAGAGGGAGTGGTATAGGGGATGGAGGGCGTTACAGAGACAGTGAGGGGTGCAGGGGATGTAGGGGTTATAGAGAGACGGAGGTTTGTAGGGGATCGAGGGGGTTACAGAGACAGGGAGCGGTGTTGGGGATTGATGGGTTACAGAGACAGGGAAGGGTGTAGGAGATGGAGGGATTACAGAGACAGGGAGGGGTGTAGATGATGGAGGGGTTACACAGACAGGGAGGGGTGTAGGGGATGGAGTTGGTGCAGGGACAGGGAGGGGTGTAGGTGATGGAGGGGTTACAGAGACAGGGAGGGGTGTAGGGGATGGAGGGGTTACCGGGACAGGGAGGGGTGTAGCGGATGGAGGGGATTACAGACTCAGGGAGGGGTGTAGGGGATGGAGGGGTTACAGAGACAGGGAGGGGTGTAGGGGACGGAGGGGGTTACAGAGACAGGGAGGGGTGTAGGGGATGGCGGGGGTTACCGAGACAGGGAGGTGTGTGGTTGATGGAGGGGTCACTGATACAGTGAGGGGTGTAGGGGATGGAGGGGTTACAGAGACAGGAAGGGGTGTTGGCATTGGAGGGGGTAACAGAGACAGAGAGGGGTGTACGGGATGGAGAGGGTTACAGAGACAGGGAGTGGTGTACGGGATAGAGGGTGTTACACAGACAGGGAGGGGTGTAGGGGATGGAGGGGCTTACAGAGACAGGGAGCGGTGTAGGGGATGGAGGGGTTACAGAGACAGGGAGGGGTGTAGTGGATGGAGGGTTTAGAGAGACAGAGAGGGGTGTAGGGGACGGTGGGGTTACAGAGACAGGGAGGGGTTTAGGTTCTCCAGGGGGTTACAGAGACAGGGAGGGGTGTAGGGGATGGAGGGGTTACAGATACAGGGAGGGGTGTAGTGGATGGAGTGGGTTACAGACACAGGGAGGGGTGTAGGGGATGGAGGGGTTCTAGAGACATGGAGGGGTTATAGAGACATGGAGGGGTTTAGGGGATGGAGGGGGTTACTGAAATAGGGAGGGGTGTAGGGGATAGAGGGTGTTACAGAGACAGGGAGTGTTGTAGGGGATCGAGGGATTACAGAGACAGCGAGGGGTGTAGGGGATCGAGGGTTTATAAAGACAGGGAGGGGTGTACGGGATGGAGGGGGTTACATAGACGGGGAGGGGTGTAGTGGATGGAGTGGTTACAGAGACAGGGTTGGGTGTCGGGGATGGGGCGGTTACAGAGACAGGGAGGTGTGTAGGGGATGAAGGGGGTTACAGAGACAGGGAGGGGTGTAGTGGATGGAGGGGTTACAGAGACAGGGAGGGGTGTAGGGGATGGAGGGGTTACAGAGACAGGGAGGGGTGTAGGGGATGGAGGATGTTACAGAGACGGGGAGGGGTGCAGGGGATGGAGGGGTTACAGGGACAGGGAGGGGTGTAGCGGATGGAGGGGATTACAGACACAGGGAGGGGTGTAGGGGATGGAGGGGTTACAGGGACAGGGAGGGGTGTAGGGGATGGAGGGGGTTACAGTGACAGGGAGGGGTGTCTGGGATGGAGTGGTTATAGAGACAGGGAGGGGTTTAGGGGATGGAGGGGGTTACAGAGACAGGGGGGTGTAGCGGATGGAGGCGGTTACAGAGACAGAGAGGGGTGTATGGGATGGAGTGGGTTACAGAGACAGGGAGGGGTGTAGGGGATGGAGGGGTTATAGAGACAGGGAGGCATATAGTGGATGGAGGGGGTTACAGAGACAGGGAGGGGTGTAGGGGATGAAGGATGTTACAGTGACAGAGAGGGGTGTAGGGGATGGAGTGGTTACAGAGACAGGGAGGGGTGTAGGGGACGGAGAGTGTTACAGAGACAGGGAGGGGTGTAGGGGATGGAGGGGGTTACAGGGACAGGGAGGGGTGTAGGGGATGTAGGGGTTACAGAGAGTGGGAGTGGTGTAGGGGATGGAGGGCGTTACAGAGACAGTGAGGGTTGTAGGGGATGTTGGGGTTATAGAGAGACGTAGGTTTGTAGGGGATCCAGGGGGTTACAGAGACAGGGAGCGGTGTTGGGGATTGATGGGTTACAGAGACAGGGAATGGTGTAGGGGATGGTGGGGTTACAGAGACAGGGAGGGGTGTAGGGGATGGAGGGCGTTACAGAGACAGGGAGGGGTGTAGGGGATGGCGGGGGTTACCGAGACAGGGAGGGGTGTAGTGGATGGAGGGGTTACTGATACAGGGAGAGGTGTAGGGGATGGAGGGGTTACAGGGACAGGGAGGGGTTTTGGGGATGGAGTGGTTACAGAGACAGGGAGGGGTGTTGGCGTTGGAGGGGGTTACAGAGACAGGGAGGGGTGTAGCGGATGGAGGGGGTTACAGAGACAGAGAGGGGTGTACGGGATGGCGAGGGTTACAGAGACAGGGAGGGGTGTAGGGGATGGAGGGGTTACAGAGACAGGGAGGGGTGTAGATGATGGAGGGGTTACATAGACAGGGAGGGGTGTAGGGGATGGAGTTGGCGCAGAGACAGGGAGGGGTGAAGGGGATGGAGCGGTTACAGAGACAGGGAGGGGTTTAGGGGATGGAGGGGTTACAGAGACAGGGAGGGGTGTAGCGGATGGAGGTGATTACAGACTCAGGGAGGGGTGTAGGGGATGGAGGGGTTACAGAGACAGGGAGGGGTGTAGGGGATGGAGGGCGTTACAGAGACAGGGAGGGGTGTAGGGGATGGCGGGGGTTACCGAGACAGGGAGGGGTGTAGTGGATGGAGGGGTTACTGATACAGGGAGAGGTGTAGGTGATGGAGGGGTTACAGGGACAGGGAGGGGTTTTGGGGATGGAGTGGTTACAGAGACAGGGAGGGGTGTTGGCGTTGGAGGGGGTTACAGAGACAGGGAGGGGTGTAGCGGATGGAGGGGGTTACAGAGACAGAGAGGGGTGTACGGGATGGAGAGGGTTACAGAGACAGGGAGGGGTGTAGGGGATGGAGGGGTTACAGAGACAGGGAGGGGTTTAGGGGATGGAGGGGTTTACAGAGACAGGGAGGGGTGTACGGGATAGAGGGTGTTACACAGACGGAGGGGTGTAGGGGATGGAGTGGCTTACAGAGACAGAGAGGGGTGTAGGGGATGGAGGGTTTAGAGAGACAGGGAGGGATGTAGGGGATGGTGGGGGTTACAGAGACAGGGAGGCGTTTAGGGTCTCCAGGGGGTTACAGAGACAGGGAGGGGTGTAGGGGATGGAGGGGTACAGATACAGGGACGGGTGTAGTGGATGGAGGGGTTACAGAGACAGTTAGGTGTGTAGGGGATGGAGGGGTTACAGAGATGGTGAGCGGTGCAGGGGATGGAGGGGGTTACAGAGATAGGGAGGGGTGTAAGGGATTGAGGGGTTACAGAGACAGGGTGTGGTTTAAGTGATGGAGGGGTTACAGAGACAGGGAGGGGTGTAGGGGATGGAGGGGGTTACAGAGACAGAGAGATGTAGGAGATGGAGGCGGTTACAGTGACAGGGATGGGTTTTGGGGATGGACTGGTTACAGAGACAGGGAGGGGTGTTGGCGTTGGAGGGGGTTACAGAGACGGGGGGGTGTAGCGGATGGAGGGGGTTACAGAGACAGAGAGGGGTGTAGGGGATGGAGTGGGTTACAGAGACAGGGAGGGGTGTAGGGGATGGAGGGGTTATAGAGACAGGGAGGGGTTTAGGGGATGGAGGGGTTTTTGAGGCAGGGAGGGCTTTAGGGGATGGAGGGAGTTACCGAGATAGGGAGGGGTGTAGAGGATAGAGGGTGTTACCAAGACAGGGAGGTGTGTAGGGGATCGAGGGGTTACAGTGACAGGGAGGGGTGTAGGGGATCGAGGGTTTATAAAGACAGGGAGGGGTGTAGGGGATGGAGGGGGTTACATAGACGGGGAGGGGTGTAGTGGATTTTGTGGTTACAGAGACAGGGTTGGTTGTAGGGGATGGAGCGGTTACAGAGACAGGGAGGAGTGTAGGGGATGGAGGGGTTACAGAGACAGGGAGGTGTGTAGGGGATGGAGGGGGTTACAGAGACATGGAGGGGTGTAGGGGATGGAGGGGTTACAGAGACAGGGAGGGGTGTAGGGGATGGAGGATGTTACAGAGATGGGGAGGGGTGCAGGGGATGGAGGGGTTACAGAGACAGGGAGGGGTGTAGGGAATGGAGGGGTTACAGAGACAGGGAGGGGTGTAGTGGATGGCGGGGGTTACCGAGACAGGGAGGGGTGTAGTGGATGGAGGGGTTACTGATACAGGGAGCGGTGTAGGGGATGGAGCGGTTACAGTGACAGGAAGGGGTTTTGGGGATGGAGTGGTTACAGAGACAGGGAGGGGTGTAGCGGATGGAGGGGGTAAGAGAGACAGAGAGGGGTGTACGGGATGGAGAGGGTTACAGAGACAGGGAGGGGTGTAGGGGATGGAGGGGTTACAGAGACAGGGAGGGGTTTAGGGGATGGAGGGGGTTACAGAGACAGGGAGGGGTGTACGGGATAGAGGGTGTTACACAGACAGGGAGGGGTGTAGGGGATGGAGTGGCTTACAGAGACAGAGAGGGGTGTAGGGGATGGAGGGTTTAGAGAGACAGGGAGGGATGTAGGGGATGGTGGGGGTTACAGAGACAGGGAGGCGTTTAGGGTCTCCAGGGGGTTACAGAGACAGGGAGGGGTGTAGGGGATGGAGGGGTACAGATACAGGGACGGGTGTAGTGGATGGAGGGGTTACAGAGACAGTTAGGTGTGTAGGGGATGGAGGGGTTACAGAGATGGTGAGCGGTGCAGGGGATGGAGGGGGTTACAGAGATAGGGAGGGGTGTAAGGGATTGAGGGGTTACAGAGACAGGGTGTGGTTTAAGTGATGGAGGGGTTACAGAGACAGGGAGGGGTGTAGGGGATGGAGGGGGTTACAGAGACAGAGAGATGTAGGAGATGGAGGGGGTTACAGTGACAGGGATGGGTTTTGGGGATGGACTGGTTACAGAGACAGGGAGGGGTGTTGGCGTTGGAGGGGGTTACAGAGACGGGGGGGTGTAGCGGATGGAGGGGGTTACAGAGACAGAGAGGGGTGTAGGGGATGGAGTGGGTTACAGAGACAGGGAGGGGTGTAGGGGATGGAGGGGTTATAGAGACAGGGAGGGGTTTAGGGGATGGAGGGGGGTTACCGAGATAGGGAGGGGTGTAGGGGATAGAGGTTGTTACAGAGACAGAGAGGGGTGTAGGGGATGGAGTGGGTTACAGAGACAGGGAGGGGTGTAGGGGATGGAGGGGTTTTTGAGGCAGGGAGGGCTTTAGGGGATGGAGGGAGTTACCGAGATAGGGAGGGGTGTAGAGGATAGAGGGTGTTACCAAGACAGGGAGGGGTGTAGGGGATCGAGGGGTTACAGTGACAGGGAGGGGTGTAGGGGATCGAGGGTTTATAAAGACAGGGAGGGGTGTAGGGGATGGAGGGGGTTACATAGAATGGGAGGGGTGTAGTGGATTTTGTGGTTACAGAGACAGGGTTGGTTGTAGGGGATGGAGCGGTTACAGAGACAGGGAGGAGTGTAGGGGATGGAGGGGTTACAGAGACAGGGAGGTGTGTAGGGGATGGAGGGGGTTACAGAGACATGGAGGGGTGTAGGGGATGGAGGGGTTACAGAGACAGGGAGGGGTGTAGGGGATGGAGGATGTTACAGAGATGGGGAGGGGTGCAGGGGATGGAGGGGTTACAGAGACAGGGAGGGGTGTAGGGAATGGAGGGGTTACAGAGACAGGGAGGGGTGTAGGTGATGGTGGGGTTACTGCAACAGGGAGAAGTGTAGGCGATGGAGGGGGTTACAGAGACAGGGAGGTGTCTCGGGAATCGAGGGGTTACAGAGACAGGGAGGAGTGTAAGGGATGGAGGGGGTTACAGAGAGAGGGATGGGTGTAGGGGATGGAGGGGTTACAGAGACAGGGAGTAGTGTAGGGGATGTAGGGGTTACAGAGAGAGGGAGTGGTATAGGGGATGGAGGGCGTTACAGAGACAGTGAGGGGTGCAGGGGATGTAGGGGTTATAGAGAGACGGAGGTTTGTAGGGGATCGAGGGGGTTACAGAGACAGGGAGCGGTGTTGGGGATTGATGGGTTACAGAGACAGGGAAGGGTGTAGGAGATGGAGGGATTACAGAGACAGGGAGGGGTGTAGATGATGGAGGGGTTACACAGACAGGGAGGGGTGTAGGGGATGGAGTTGGTGCAGGGACAGGGAGGGGTGTAGGTGATGGAGGGGTTACAGAGACAGGGAGGGGTGTAGGGGATGGAGGGGTTACCGGGACAGGGAGGGGTGTAGCGGATGGAGGGGATTACAGACTCAGGGAGGGGTGTAGGGGATGGAGGGGTTACAGAGACAGGGAGGGGTGTAGGGGGACGGAGGGGGTTACAGAGACAGGGAGGGGTGTAGGGGATGGCGGGGGTTACCGAGACAGGGAGGTGTGTGGTTGATGGAGGGGTCACTGATACAGTGAGGGGTGTAGGGGATGGAGGGGTTACAGAGACAGGAAGGGGTGTTGGCATTGGAGGGGGTAACAGAGACAGAGAGGGGTGTACGGGATGGAGAGGGTTACAGAGACAGGGAGTGGTGTACGGGATAGAGGGTGTTACACAGACAGGGAGGGGTGTAGGGGATGGAGGGGCTTACAGAGACAGGGAGCGGTGTAGGGGATGGAGGGGTTACAGAGACAGGGAGGGGTTTAGGTTCTCCAGGGGGTTACAGAGACAGGGAGGGGTGTAGGGGATGGAGGGGTTACAGATACAGGGAGGGGTGTAGTGGATGGAGTGGGTTACAGACACAGGGAGGGGTGTAGGGGATGGAGGGGTTCTAGAGACATGGAGGGGTTATAGAGACATGGAGGGGTTTAGGGGATGGAGGGGGTTACTGAAATAGGGAGGGGTGTAGGGGATAGAGGGTGTTACAGAGACAGGGAGTGTTGTAGGGGATCGAGGGATTACAGAGACAGCGAGGGGTGTAGGGGATCGAGGGTTTATAAAGACAGGGAGGGGTGTACGGGATGGAGGGGGTTACATAGACGGGGAGGGGTGTAGTGGATGGAGTGGTTACAGAGACAGGGTTGGGTGTCGGGGATGGGGCGGTTACAGAGACAGGGAGGTGTGTAGGGGATGAAGGGGGTTACAGAGACAGGGAGGGGTGTAGTGGATGGAGGGGTTACAGAGACAGGGAGGGGTGTAGGGGATGGAGGATGTTACAGAGACGGGGAGGGGTGCAGGGGATGGAGGGGTTACAGAGACAGGGAGGGGTGTTGGGAATGGAGGGGGTTATGGAGACAGGGAGGGGTGTAGGGGCTGGAGGGGTTACAGAGACAGGGAGGGGTGTCGGGAATGGAGGGGTTACAGACACAGGGAGGAGTGTAAGGGATGGAGGAGGTTACAGAGAGAGGGATGGGTGTAGGGGATGGAGGGGTTACAGAGACAGGGAGTAGTGTAGGGGATGTAGGGGTTACAGAGAGAGGGAGTGGTGTAGGGGATGGAGGTCGTTATTGAGACAGTGAGGGGTGTAGGGGATGTAGGGGTTATAGAGAGACGGAGGTTTGTAGAGGATCGAGGGGGTTACAGAGACAGGGAGCGGTGTTGGGGATTGATGGGTTACAGAGACAGGGAAGGGTGTAGGAGATGGAGGGATTACAGAGACAGGGAGGGGTGTAGATGATGGAGGGGTTACACAGACAGGGAGGGGTGTAGGGGATGGAGGGGTTACAGGGACAGGGAGGGGTGTAGCGGATGGAGGGGATTACAGACTCAGGGAGGGGTGTAGGGGATGGAGGGGTTACAGAGACAGGGAGGGGTGTAGGGGATGGAGGGAGTTACAGTGACAGGGAGG
>NW_027275185.1:0-17799 GCF_030028105.1 Mobula birostris
CCAGAATTCGCTACTTGAATTCTGAAGTTTGAGGGGATTGGGTACATCAACAAAGACTTTTGGAAATTTCTACAGATAGAGAACATTCTCATCACCTAGCATGAAGCTCCAACACACAGGATTAGGAGAGGCTGCATGGGTTGCCTCCCCACCAAGGACATCTTCAAGGAGGTGGCATCCGTCATTAAGGGCCCTCGCAGTCCAGGACATGTCATCTTCTCATTTATTACCATCAGAGAGGTGCTACTGAAGTCTGAACCCACACTCTCAGTGATCCAGGACCAGCTTCTGCCCTTCCACCATCAGATTTCCGAACAATCCATGAACCCACGAACACTACCTCACTTTCCCTCTTCCGAACTATTTTCATGTTCTACTTTATTATTGTAACTTATGGTAGTCTTTTAAAGTCCTGCACTGTACTGCTGCCGCAAAAACAACACGTTTCACAACAACCATCTGTGATAATAAACCTGATTCTAATAAGCGGAACCTCCTGAGAAAGTGAGAAGCTGTGACTGTGTCTGTGTGCTGAGCCCAAGACAGGTCACCCGATACATGAATGGCGAGGAATTAACATCTGCTGACTCTCTCCCCCACGGATGCCCCCGCAAGTGTGGACTCAGTGCAGGCTAACCTGCTTCCTTCCCCTTCCCGAAGTCCACCGTTAGTCTTGCTGGCGTTCAGCGAGAGGTTGTTGCCGTTCCTGCCGTGTGACACTTCTCCCTCCCCCTTACAGATCAACTCTACCTGTCAGACGATTCCCGATCTGTCTCCCTACTTCGTCAATGCCCGCATCTTCGATTACAGGTAGGGAGAGCAGTCCGCGGGTGACGGGACGGTCTGGGGTTGGGTTCACTGAGCTGTGCTGACGACGGTCTGCGGTGGTAACAAGGTGTAAGAAGACTTGCCTTGACTTGTCGAGGCTTTGAGTTGAAGAGTCACAAAGTGATGGCACTGCTTTATAAAAGTCTGGTATGGTTATGCCAGGAGTTTTATAAGCATTCTGTTCTTCTCACTCAGTCACAGGAAGGGAGTGGAGGCTTTGGAGAGGGTGCCAAGGAGGCTCACCAGGGTGCTGGCCTGGATTAGAGGACGTGAGCCGTAAGGAGAGATTGGAGAAACTTGTGCTTTCTCTGGAGTGGTGAAGGCTGAGAGGCAATCTGATAGAAGATTCTGACAGGGATAGACAGATGGAATCTTTTTCCCCAGGGTCAAAATGTCTAATACCACTTAAGGTGAGAGGGGTAAGCTGTAAGGAGATATGTGAGGCAAGTTTTTTCACACAGAGAGCAGTGGATACTCAGAGTGAGCTACCAAGGGTGGTGGTAGAGGTTAAGAGGCTCTGAGATTGGCACAAGAATGTGGAGGAATGGATGGACATGGATATTGTGTAGGGAGAAGGGATAGGTGCAGCACTGTGGACTGAAGGGCCTGTCCCTGTTCTGTCCTGTGTTCTGTGGTGTATCTGGTAATCAACGGGGTAGAGGCATTCCAAAGTCAAATTAATTGTCAGGTGCACAGGTGGCGTGGAGAGGGGAGACTTGTATCATGGGCAACTGCTGGTCTTCCATATAACCTTGCCCAGGCCTGCGCCCTGGAGACCTTCCAAGGCGCAAATCCATGGTCGCTTGAGACTAATGGATGCCTATTATTATATTCTGGTGGAGACTCAGGAATACCGTAGCACATTGCTGTTCCTGTGACAATTTCATTTTACCAGTCAGGGTTGCTCACCCTGAGTTGAACCCCCGAATCTGGAGGACCGGGGGACCACCCTTAGTCTGACCTCTACCCTTTGACCTGCTTGGCATGGGTGACTCTACCAAGAGCCAAACCATAGAGCCCTGACTCCAGCTCTCCCGGTCACGGAGGCATGCAAGCCTCCAAACCCAATGACAAGGTCGTGGTCCTCTTGGAAGTCGCATAAAGAATTTTTTATGATGAGGTCTTGCTGAATTGGTCTTTGTAATTGGTTTATTATTGTTGCCTGCACTGAGATACAGTGAAAAACTTTGGTTTTGTATGTCATCCATAATCAGAACATTCAGTAGAACAGAGGGGAACAGAATGCAGGATAGAGTGTAACAGTTAGAAAGAAAGAGCAGTGCAGGTGGACCAGAACGTGTAACAAGGTAGACTGAGCAATCAGTTCATTTCTTAGCATCTGACAGTGGGTAGAGGCTGCCTTAGACCCTGCTGGCGTGTAATTTCAAGTTTCTGGAGCAGGGTGAATTGGAATTTGTTCATTATTGACACATACCGAGGTTAGTGAAAAAGTCTGTCCGGCACCCTGTTCGTACAGATCAGATCATTACACAGTGCATCAAGGTAGGACAAGGTAAAACAATAACAGAACGCAGAATAAAGTGTAGCTTTCAGGGCTTTTGCCTGATGGGAGGGAGAAGAGAAAATGTTTGGGGTGAGTGGGGGCTTTGTTTCTGCTGGCTGCTTTATTGAGGTGGTGTGAAGTGTGGATGGAGTCTGTGGTTTCTGTGATGGGCTGAGCTGTGTCCACATCTGCGGTCAGGGGCAGAGCAGTTGCTGTACTAAGCCATGGGGTGTCCCCTGTGAGAGGAGAGGTGGCGGTGTGTTACCGTATTCGTAGTGTCAACCTGATCCCACTGCACTTCGGTCGGGAGGCTGGGAGGTGGAGTGGAACTGAATGCCCCAGCCTGATGACCCATACCTCTTCACAGCGACGGGGCCCAAGTCCTGGCCTACTACTTCGCCACGTTTGAGGTTCCGCCTGAGGACAGGGAGGTGCTGACCAAGTTCAGCGAGGACGCACTGACCAGACCGCTGCAGGAGGGCATCCTGTCTATGTCCCGGTTGTCGAACAGAGATATCGTCGTCAGATCGGTGACCTCCTCGTGTGAGTGAACTGACGGGGCGTGCCACATGGGAACGAACGAACACACGCACGCTGCTCGCGCGCACACACATAGTCACACACACACATGCGCACACACTCAGGGTCACACAGACACACATAAATATACACATATATACAGAGACACACACACACACACACACACACACACACACAAAGGTTCACACAGACACACGCACACAGGAACAGGTATGCGCGTAGTCAAAAATGCACGCACACGTGCAAACAGACAAGTATGCAGTCACACACGTGAGCACAATCAAACAGGTGTGCTCACAGATGTGCGGGACATGGTCACATGCACGTGCAGATAGATGCCCATGTCTGCACCACCGGCGTGCAACACAGGACGACGGAAGGTGACTGATTCCTGTTCCCTTTTTCCCGACAGTGGCAAACCCGGATCTTGTGGTTGCTCCAGAAGAAAGTATGGAACTTTTCACTCACTCTCCCTAAGTTGCTTCCCAACCTACCCGTCTCCCTCCTTCCTTCCCTTAAACACTATCCTATACCTTCCCTCCCACCACTGTCCTGTAGCCACCTTGCTCCCCATCCCATAAACACCCTCACCCACCGTCCTGTATCTCCCCAACCTCTATCCCGTAACTCCCCTCACCCGCCAATTGGTACACCCCTCCCCTGCCCTCTGTCCTGTACAGTCCTCTCCCCTCACCCCTTCTCTTCAACCCCCATACGTCCCTCCTGCTAAATCCATCCCTCCATACCACTACTGCTCTCACTTCAACACTTTTTTTTCCACACTCACTCACTTCCCCTCCTCTCACCACCTCTCCATCTCCTTCCCTCCCTTGCTCCCATTCCTCACACATTCCCCTTCCTCACCTCTGCTCCCTCCGCCCTGTCCACCCCACCTCCGCCCCGTCCGCCACGCCTCTGCCCCGTCCGCCCCCCCTCCTCCCCGTCCGCCCCCCCCTCCTCCCCGTCCGCCTCACCTCCGCCCTGTCCGCCACCCCTCCTCCCCGTCTGCCTCCCTCCCCCCCCCGCCTGCTTCCCCTTCTAGCCAGTACAATCTTCCCCTCACCCTCTGTCCCTTCCCTGCCTCCCGGTCACTCTGATCCCTCCTCCCACAGGGGACTGCTACCATGACTTGCGGGCCGCAGGCGGACTGCAGGAATTCACATCTCCGGGCTACGATGGAAACGGTTACCCCAACAACGTTCACTGCCAGTGGGTTTTACGGGCTGACCAGGACCACGTCATTTACCTCGAGTTCCAGGACTTCAACACTGACGATGACTGCGGCAATGATTTTGTCATGGTTCACGACTCCCTCAGCCCTGCCGAAGATGATGTCATCACCAAGTACGGTCTCACTGCATCTGACCCTGGGAGTGTGTGATGGGACAGTGTGGAGGGAGCTTCACTCTGTGTCTGACCCCAGTAGTGTGTGATGAGACGGTGTGGAGGGAGCTTCACTCTGTGTCTGACCCCGGGAGTGTGTGATGGGACAGTGTGGAGGGAGCTTCACTCTGTGTCTGACCCCGGGAGTGTGCGATGGGATGGTGTGGAGGGAGCTTCACTCTGTGTCTGACCCTGGGAGTGTGTGATGGGACAGTGTGGAGGGAGCTTCGGAGTGTGAGATGGGACAGTGTGGAGGGAGCTTCACTCTGTGTCTGACCCCGGGAGTGTGTGATGGGACAGTGTGGAGGGAGCTTCACTCTGTGTCTGACCCCGGGAGTGTGCGATGGGATGGTGTGGAGGGAGATTCACTCTGTGTCTGACCCTGGGAGTGTGTGATGAGACAGTGTGGAGGGGGCCTCACTCTGTGTCTGACCCCGGAGTGTGTGTTGGGACAGTGTGGAGGGAGCTACACTCCAAAAGGACACACAGTTGGTACAGAGATGAGGAGAAACTTCTTTATCCCGAGGGTGGTGAATCTGTGGAATTCATTGTCTCAGACGGCTGTGGAAGGTAAGTCATGTGATACAACTAAAGCAAAGGGTGGTAGATTCCTGGACATCAAAGGTTATGGGAAGAAGGCAGGTGAGTGGCATTGAGAGAGTGATAAATTGGCTGTGATGGAATGGAGGAGAAGACTTGATGGGCCAAATAGTCTCTGGTCTTATGGTCTCTATTTCAAACTCTGGGAATGTGTTGGGACAGTGTGAAGAGAACAGTTTGTGTCTGATCCCTCTCTCTTCCACCCATTCTCTCCCCCCCCTTCTCTCCCCCCCCTTCTCTCCCCCCCTTCTCTCCCCCCCTTCTCTCCCCCCCCTTCTCTCCCCCCCTTCTCTCCCCCCCTTCTCTCCCCCCCTTCTCTCCCCCCCTTCTCTTCCCCCCTCCCCCATTATTCCCCCCACCCTCTTTGCAGGAAGTGTGGGAAGCGACCGTCCAGCCACCATTTGGCTGTGCTGTCCTCGGGACCAGTGATGCTCGTGACTCTGCTGAGCGACGAAAGTGCTCGGTACCGCGGCTTCAAAGCCACCTTCCACCAGCTGCCCCACATGACACGTGAGTAGCTCCACCCAGACCGAACCGGACCCTCACTGTCTCCCCAACCCACCCGGACTGGACCAGACCGAACCAGATCCTCACTGTCTCCCCAACCCACCAGGACTGGATCAGACCAAACCGGACTCTCACTGTCTCCCCAACCCACCTGGACTGGACCAGACCGAACCGGACCCTCACTGTCTCCCACAACCCACCCGGACTGGACCAGACCGAACCAGACCCTCACTGTCTCCCGCAACCCACCCGGACTGGACCAGACTGAACCGGACCCTCACCGTCTTCCCAACCCACCCAGGCTGGACCAGACTGAACCGGACTCTCACTGGCTCCCCAACCCACCCGGACTGGATCAGACTGAACTGGACTGTCTCTGTCTCCCCAACCCACCCAGACTGGTCCAGACTGAACCGGACCCTCTCATCTCCCCAACCCACCCGGACTGGATCAGACTGAACCGGACTCTCACTGTCTCCCCAACCCACCCGGACTGGATCAGACTGAACCGGACCCTCACTGTTTCCCCAACCCACCCGGACTGGATCAGACCGAACCGGACCCTCACTGTCTCCCCAACCCACCCGGACTGGATCAGACCGAACCGGACTCTCACTGTCTCCCCAACCCACCCGGACTGGATCACACTGAACCGGATCCTCACTGTCTTCCCCAACCCACCTGGACTGGACCAGACTGAACCGGACCCTCACTGTCTCCCCAAGCCACCCGGACTGGATCAGACCGAACCGGACCCTCACTGTCTCCCCAACCCACCTGGACTGGACCAGACCAAACCGGACCCTCACTGTCTCCCGCAACCCACCCGGACTGGACCAGACTGAACCGGACCCTCCCCGTCTTCCCAACCCACCCAGGCTGGACCAGACTGAACCGGACTCTCACTGGCTCCCCAACCCACCCTGGATCAGACTGAACTGGACCGTCTCTGTCTCCCCAACCCACCCAGACTGGTCCAGACTGAACCGGACCCTCTCATCTCCCCAACCCACCCGGACTGGATCAGACTGAACCGGACTCTCACTGTCTCCCCAACCCACCTGGACTGGACCACACTGAACCGGATCCTCACTGTCTCCCCCACCCACTCAGACTGGATCAGACTGAACTGGACTCTCACTGTCTCCCCAACCCACCCGGACTGTATCAGACCGAACCAGACCCTCACTGCCTCCCCAACCCACCCGGACTGGACGAGACTGAACTGGGCTCACACTACCTTCCCTGCTGCATTCAGTCTGGATCAGACTGGACTGGACCCACACTACTTTCCCCACCCAACCTCGATAGGTTGGGACTCATCCTGCCTTTCCCGATCAGCCTGGACCTTTGCTGCTTCGTCTGGACCAAACTGCACTGGCCTGGATCTTTCCCTGCTCCAAGTGGACCAGGTCAGACCAGACTAGACCCAC
Organism: Mobula birostris; assembly: GCF_030028105.1. Classification (NCBI taxonomy): domain Eukaryota; kingdom Metazoa; phylum Chordata; class Chondrichthyes; order Myliobatiformes; family Myliobatidae; genus Mobula; species Mobula birostris. Next base: position 6,796 of record NW_027275185.1, read on the forward strand.
ACGACCTTTCCCGCTTTGCTTGGACTGGATAAGACCAGACCATAGCCACACTGCTTTCCCTGCTCCATCTGGACTGCAAGGAACATTCCAGACCCGTGGCTACATTCCCCACATGGGGAGAGGGAGGGTTCACAAGGTGGTTGGGATTAGGGGAGGGGAAGGTAGTGTTTGGGGTATTCGAGGAGGGGCAAGGAGAGTGGGAAGGGGCAGACAAGGAGGAGAAGGGGGAGTGGGTTGCGGAGATGGGCAAGGGGGGTGGTAGCAAGGGCGAGGAAGGGGTGAAGGAAAGTGGGAGGAGTGTCGGGAGGGTTGGGGAGGGGAAGGGGGATGAGGCAAGGCAATGAGTGAGGTATGGAGAGGTGGTTCAGGGAGAGGCTGAAACTCCCTCTCTTTCTGTCACGGCACACCCACCCCTGTGTCCCTGCCGCGGAGTGGTCAGCAAGGCCCCCCCGCCCTGTCGTCCTTCATGTCCTCCCTCCTGCGGAGCGCGCCTGACTGCCTCTCTCACACGCTTTCTTCCAGAGTGCGGAGGTACACTGACGGCCATAGCCGGAAACTTCTCTACCCCCTACTATCCCGCCTTCTACCCTCCCAACATCAACTGCGTATGGACCATCAAGGTGAGCGGCTGTGTGAGCGCGGGGCAATGCTGGGGTTGCGCGCCTCCGTGCCCACTCCCTGGTGGGACAGGTCTGAAGGTCCAAATTATTGCTTTGAGCAGGGTCTGGGCTGTGCCGTTAACTTTGAAAACTCTAAACTTTTAAGAAGTCACGGTGTTGTGTGGGGAGTGCGGTGTTGCCTTAACAACTTGACAGAGCTTTTCCCGAGGAGGTGACAAAGGGGAGCGACAAGGGCAGGCCAGTGGAGGTTGTCTACCTGCATTTTAGCAAGGTGTTGGACAAGGTCCCTTCTGGGAGGCTCATCCTGAGTATTACTATACACATGCTTGCATTGCCTCCATTTATTATCAAACTATGTATATACTATACACAACCTTGAAATTCGTCTCCTGACAGACAGCCACAAAAGAAAGAAACCCAATGAAACCCATCTATAAGGACCATCAAACGGCCAATGTGCAGGAAAAAACTGTTCAAAGTACAAAGTATGTTTGTTATCAAAGCATGTATACAGTATACAACCCTGAGATTTGTCTTCCCACTGACAGCCACGAAACAAGGAAACCCAATGGAACCCATTCAAAGAAAAACATCAAGCACCCAACACGCTAAAAAAAAAGCAAATCATGGAAACGGCAGAAAGTGAACAGAAAGCACAGAATGTAAAACATCAAACCGCAGAGTCATTGAAACAGTCCAGGACTGTAGACAGCTTCTTATACTGATGTCTACTATAAGCCTACGGACTCTCACAGCTACCTGGACTATTCCTCTTCTCACCCTATCTCTTGCAAAAATGCCATCCCCTTCTTGCAATTCCTCCGTCTCCGCTGCATCTGCTCTCAGGATGAGGCTTTTCATTCCAGGACAAAGGAGATGTCCTCCTTTTTTCAAAGAAAGGGGCTTCCCGTCCTCCACCATCAACTCTGCTCTCAAATGCATCTCTCCAATTTCACGCACATCTGCTCTCACCCCATCCTCCCGCCACCCCACTAGGAATAGGGTTCCCCTTGTCCTCACCTACCACCCCACCAGCCTCCAGGTCCAACATATTATTCTCCGTAACTTCCTTCACCTCTAACGGGATCCCACCACCAAACACATCTCCCCCCCCCCCGTTTCTGCAGGGATCGCTCCCTACGCGACTCCCTTGTCCATTCTTCCCCCCCATCCCTTCCCACCGATCTCCCTCCCAGCACTTATCCTTGTAAGCGGAACACATGCTACACATGTCCTTTTTTCCCCTTTCTTTATCTCTCTTTTTTCTCCCTCTGTCCCTCTCACTATATCTTCCTCTGGTGCTCCCCTCCCCCTTTCTTTCTCCCTAGGCCTCCCGCCCCATGATCCTCTCCCTTCTCCAGCCTTGTATCCCTTTTGCCAATCAACTTTCCAGCTCTTGGCTCCATCCCTCCCCTTCCTGTCTTCTCCTATCATTTTGGATCTCCCCCTCCCCCTCCCACTTTCAAATCTCTTACTAGCTCTTCCTTCAGTTAGTCCTGACGAAGGGTCTCGGCCTGAAACGTCGACTGCACCTCTGCCTACAGATGCTGCCTGGCCTGCTGCGTTCACCAGAAACTTTGATGCGTGCTGCTTGAATTTCCAGCATCTGCAGATTTCTTTGTGTTTGCCAGGACTGTTCACTTCAGTTCAGTTCAATTTAGTGCTCTGCCATTCGTTGCCTGCAGGCCGCAGCCAGTCTGCCCCAGTCAAATTGCACAAAATAGCAATTAAAAAAAAGGGGTAACCAGAAACCAGAAACACATCATAACACGAACTGCAGAGTCCAACCACAAACAGACTCAAGACCCAAGACTCCAACACCATCAAGCAAGAGGGAGAGAGAGAGACGGGAGTTGGGGCAGAGAGGGACCAGTCAAACGCAGGCATCTTCCACTAGGAGCAGGGAGGGAGAGAGAGAGAATGAGTGTTCAAATGCAAGCACCTTCTACCAGGAGCAGAGAGGGGGAGAGAGAAACCAGTCAAATGCAGGCAGATGGAGCAGAACACCCTCTCGTCTTTCACTTTCGTTGGAATCCGGCTCGAAGCTTTGATCGGCCAGAAATGGAGAAGACAATGGGCTTGTGTCCCCATCTCCAGGGTTCCGCTCAAAACTTCTTTGATCTCCTTCGGAGACAGCAAAGTGCCGGATTGCCCATTTGGCCCAAGGACAACACCATCAAATTGTAAATCACAGGTTCCAATAGTAGCAGAATCATATTTGAAAGAAGAATTAAAAGCAGTAGTTTCGTGAACTGTCCGAAGGACGTCGCCTTTGGTTGTGTTGTTCACTGGCGCCTTCTTCAGGTATGGAATATCACAAAACAAATCATGCAAGCAATAAAAGTAAATGAATAACATTCAGAACTGGAGTTCTGGAAAGTGAGTCCACAGCCGTGAAGCCAGACATCACTGCAGCCGATGTAGGAACCCATTCTCAGCCGCGGTTCAGTGAAGAGACGAGTAAACCTCTTGGAGCAGCTCCAAAGCCCTGGTCTTTTCAATCCAGCCTGGTGCTTAAACCACCCAAGACGCGGGTCATGGCTCACTCTCAGACCCAGGCCCTGTTGCTTCAATATGCTCTTGGGCCCTTAACCGACCTTTCCTATCAGGTGCTGTGCTTAAATCGGCCAAACAGCGGGTTGTTGCTCAGTCTCGGACCTGTCCCTGCCGCTTCGATACGCTCAGTTCAGTTGCAGATTGGGCGAGAAACGGCCGATAGAGTTTAATCTAACCAAGTGTTGCAGTTTGGGAGATCAAATGTAAAGGTATAGAGTAAATAACAGGATCCTTATGAGTATTGAGTTACAGACGGATAAGACCATGAGATATACAAGCAGAATTTGGCCATTTGGCTCAGTTAGAACCATTTTTGGAGTTGGCACTATTACATTCAGCAAATGACTTTGGCTACCAGTCTTCACATCTGAATATGCATTGTAGATTTTATTTGGAGTGCAGCTCTGAACAATGGCTTCCTAAAAGCCGTGAATCTCAGACCAGACAATGCTGATTAAAATTCATTTGGATGTCTGTGCTGTGCGTGCAGATCAGGAGGTGTGAAGTTTATGTGCAGTTTCAAAGAAAGCATTATCCATACTTTGTAAATATGGAATTGTCCTTTGATGCTTAGCACATAAAATACCAAGCATCACGTTGGGCCAGCGACACCTTTCGACTGAAAGCGTCACCGTATGATGCCTATTGTACCTCATTTTGTCGAATGAAGAAGCTGCAGTCCTGCTGAAGGATCTCAGCCTGCAACATCGGCTGTACTTTTTTCCATAGATGTTCTTTGGCCTGCTGAGTTCCTCCAGCATTTTGTGCGTGTTGCTCGGATTTCCAGCATATGCAGATTCTCTCTTGTTTCTGCATTGTATCTACCAGTACTTTTCTCTGGTGACTTAATTCACGCTCCAGAAGACCCCATCGAGTCTGCTCTGCTATTTCATCATGGCTGATCCAATTTCCCTCTCAGCCCAAATTTCCTGCCTTCTTCCAGTACCCCTTCATGCCCTGACCAATCAAGAATCTATCAATCTCTGTATTAAATATACATACTTGGCCTCCACAGCTGCCTGTGGCAAAGGATGCCACAGATTCACCACTTTCTGGCTAAAGAAATTCCTCCTCATCTCCATTCTAAAAGGACACCCGTTTGATTAAGGGGTCAAGTCTGGAGCTCCCCAGCACAAGTGCTCGGGCTCTAAAGAGGGCAAACATCATGCCTGCCCTAATTGGTTGTGGACAAGAGTCAAGAAGTCACCTTGCAGCTTTATAAAACTTTGGTCAGGCCACACGGAGCATTGTGTGTAGTTCTGGTCGCCTCATTACAGGAAGGGTGTGGAGGCTTTGGAGAGGGTGCAGAAGAGGTTCACCAGGTTGCTGCCTGGATTAGAGAGCATGAGCTGTAAGGAGAGGTTGGACCGACTTGGGTTTTCTCTGGAGCGCTGGAGGCCGAGGGGAGACCTGACAGAGGTTTATAAGATTCTGAGAGGGATAGACAGAGTGAACAGCAGGTATCATTTTCCCCAAGGGTCGTAATGGCTAATACCAGAGGACATGCATTTAAGGTGAGACGGTGAAAGTTCAAAGCAGATGTGTGGGACAACGTTTGGAATGTGCTGCCAGTGGCGGTGCTGGAAGCAGATACAATAGAGGTGTTTAAGAGAATTCACCGGGATGCTGCCCGGATTAGTGAGCATGAGCTTGGGCAGCCTTGGCCCTTAGGAAGGCATGTGAATGTAGAGGGAATGGAGGGATGTAGACATTGTGTAGACAGAAAAGATTAGGCATCAGGTCAGCACCACATTGTGGCTGAAGGGGCTGTTCCTGTGATGTAAGGAAAGAGAGAGACTTGCTCTTGTGTCACATGTACGTCAAAATATACAGTGAAATGCACCTCTGAAATCAGAGATATGCTGGGGCTGCCCACATGTCATCATGCTGCTGGCACTAACACAGCCTGCCCGCGACTCACGGACTCTAACCTGCAATGTGGGAGGAAGCTGGAGTACAGCGAGGAAGCCCACGCGGTCACGGGATGAATGGACAAACTCCTTACAGCCAGTGGCGGGAATTGGATCCCATCCCAACCTTACAGCTTGTGCTGTGAAGCGATGGACTAGCCCTATGCTACTGTAAGACTCTGTCCAGGTACTGTACCCAGTTCTAGGCTCAGATCAGCACTGGAAGCACCAGGCTTGGTTCCAGTCTCCCTGCTCCTGGATCAGAGCAAACCAGGTACAGATCCAGTGTCCATATCCCTGGGTTAGACCCACACTGGGATCACCGTGCACAGTTCCAGTCTCCGTATCCCTGGGTCAGACCCTCACCAGGAGCACTGTCCACAGTTCCAGTCTCCGTATCCCTGGCTCAGACCCTCACCGGGAGCACTGTACACAGTTCCAGTCTCTGTATTCTCAAGTCAGACCCTCACCGGGAGCACTGTCCACAGTTCCAGTCTCTGTGTCCCTGGGTCAGACCCTCACTGGGAGCACCGTGCACAGTTCCAGTCTCCGTATCCCTGGGTCAGACCCTCACTGGGAGCACCGTGCACAGTTCCAGTCACCTTGGCAGGGGCAGAAGGAATTCCTGCTGCACCAATCTCCTGCATCAGTGGGATTCTTCTGTTGAATCTTCCCAAACTCTCCAGAAGCCCTTCCCTTGTTCCCAAGCTGTTTGTGAGCAGCTGGTTCCGTGTAATGCAATCTGGTGTTTAAATCTAAGTTTCTTTTGTAAGAAGCACAAAACCTCTTGTTCCACATTTGTTTCATTCGGAGTTGGTAGAACAGAGAAAAATTGAAGACAGTTTTACTAATTCAAGAGAGAGAGAGAAACTAAAGACAGCACTGAGTTTAAAAGAGCTATTTTTATACTACAGAGATAAGGAAAATTTCAGTCAAGTTTGTAGATAAGGGACAGCCAATTAGAAAGTACTGCTCTGAATGCTGTAATACCAAGTTAACCAGTGGAAAAGTAGTTATTCACTTAATGCAGAAAAAAGAAACTTCTGGAGCCTTCCAGAATTATACTTTCTATTGCTGCTAGAGGCACATATGTGCATAGTATTGCCAGTAATAATCATGGCAAGCAGTTACTTGTGTATAAATAATTATATAAAATGCAAGGGATATTTATATTTTAAATACTTTATACTTTATTGTCGCCAAGCAATTGATACTAGAACGTACAATCATCACAGCGATATTTGATTCTGCGCTTCCCACTCTCTGGATTACAAATCAATAGTAAATATTAAACATTTAAAATATAAATCGTAAATAGAAAATAGAAAAATGGAAAGTAAGGTAGTGCAAAAAAACCGAGAGGCAGGTCCGGATATTTGGAGGGTACGGCCCAGATCCGGGTCAGGATCCGTTCAGCAGTCTTATCACAGTTGGAAAGAAGCTGTTCCCAAATCTGGCCGTACGAGTCTTCAAGCTCCTGAGCCTTCTCCTGGGGGGAAGAGGGACAAAAAGTGTGTTGGCTGGGTGGGTCATGTCCTTGATTATCCTGGCAGCACTGCTCCGACAGCGTGCGGTGTAAAGTGAGTCCACGGACGGAAGATCGGTTTGTGTGATGTGCTGTGCCGTCTTCCGGTCTTCGACAGGACAACTTCCATACCAGGTGGTGATGCACCATAGAAAAATGCTTTCTACGGTGCATCTATAAAAATTACTGAGGATTCTAGGGGACAGGCGAAATTTCTTTAGTTTTCTCAGGAAGTAAAGGCCTTCTTGGCAGTGGACTCTGCTTGGTTGGAACAAGTCAGGTCATTTGTGATATTGACCCCGAGGAATTTAAAGCTTTTGACCTGTTCCACTTGCACACCACCGATGTAAATGGGGTCGTGCGGTCCACTACTCCTTCTGAAGTCAACAACTAATTCCTTCGTCTTGCTGACGTTGAGGGATAGGTTATTGTCTTCGCACCATGCCACCAGGTTCTTAATTTCCTCTCTGTACTCAAACTCATCATTACCCGAGATATGGCCTACAATTGTTGTGTCATCAGCAAACTTATATATTGAGTTTGATGGAAACTTGGCTACACAATCATGGGTGTACAGTGAGTACAGCAGGGGGCTGAGTACACAGCCTTGTGGGGCACCGGTGCTCAGAGTGATTGTAGAGGAGAGCCTGTCCTCTAAATTGCAAAGAAAGTACAATTAAACAATGGAACCGAAGATTTAAACAGACAGATGCAACGAGTGTCTCATGCTGACTCTCTCTCCCTCTCGAGGTGCCATCGGACATGAAGATCCGGATGAAATTTGAAATGTTCCGGATGGAAGAGCCGGGTGTCTGGAGCAGGAATTGCATAAAGGATTACATGGAGATCAATGGGAAGAGGTAATCTGTTGAGGATTAAGGGCTGGGTATGGGTAATGGGGAGCAGGGAGATGGACACCCAGAGGCTATATGTTCTCCGGGATGTCTGCATATCAGGACTCTGCACCAATTTGGACGAGTGCTGGTATTTTTCTTCACAGTTATTTACTTATTTAACTTTTTTAGTTTTTATTGTAACTTATGGCAATTTTTTAATGTTGTTGCTACAAAACAACAAGTTGCATGAGTTCTATCAACAATAGTGAGCTTGGTTCTGCTGATCTTGATGAATGTGCGTGTTCGCACCCTGCGCTCACACAGACGAGCATGTGTACAGTCCCCTGCACCCTTTGAACGGGCGTGCGCAATTAGGGCTGGTGCTCGTTCGGGTGAGCGCGCAGGGGCACAGCCTCGGGGAGCTGCGCAGGTGATGGGGAAGACGCCCTCTGCCGCTGGTTTTCTCACCCTGTTCCCCTCTTGTGCAGATATTGTGGGGATTACTCTCTTCTCAATTTCAAATTCGACGTGTCAGAAGTGCAGATCTGGTTCCACTCCGATGAGTCCCACACGGACAAAGGGTTCGTGGGCAAGTACGCCGCGTTCAACCCCAGCAACCGTGAGTACAGATCCGCACCCTCCCCCAACTCTGCCGCCGGAATCCCCGTGGGCACCTCCTTCTCCCACCCCCTCCCTCAATGACCAGGCCGTGTTCTCTCCACACAGCCTGCCCTGGCGAATTCGCCTGCCGGTCCGGATTGTGCATCTCCCAAAGCCTGCGCTGCGACGGCTGGAACGACTGCGGGGACCTCAGCGACGAGCTCAACTGCCGTGAGTATGGGGGTGGGGGCAGATGTGTACAGACCCGGGGGGTGGGGGGGGGTGCCTTGCCTGTTGAGCTGGGCACAGGGGAGCCAGGCTGGCGTGGCTGCACGTATTCCCTGTAGATGAGCTTGCCTGCGTTTGCGTGTCCCTGCGTAGGTCAGGGGCGTACGGTACTGCTCAGGTGCGCACAGCTGACAGCGGGCCCGCGTTATTCTGTGGAGCGTATGCGCAGTCTTGCATAATTCAACGTGGGTGGGCCACCTCGGGTGGTTGTATGCATGTGCACATTTGTGAGCGATGGCACTGAGGGGGTGTGGATTGCGAGGGTGGGGACAGCGTACAGGAGCTGTGGCCAGTTGCATGTCAGTCTGTGTTTGTGTCGGTTCAGGTGGTTGATTTAGTTGCGTGAAGGGATTGTGTTCCTCCTGCTTTTGGATATGTACACACAGGCGGTCCTGTGAGGAGGAGCAGATAATGTCCATGTAAGGGGTAGGTTGGGAGTGTGCTTGCGCCGAGGTTGTGGTGTTTCTACATCTTATCCTTTCCCTCCTCTTCCTCCTTCCATGTCACCTTCCCCACTTTCCCCCTCCCTTTCTCCCTCTCCCCCTCTCCCCCTTCCCCCTCTCCCCCTTCCCCCTCTCCCCCTCCCCCTCTCCCCCTCCCCCTCTCCCCTTCCCCCTCTCCCCTTCCCCCTCTCCCCTTCCCCTTCTCCCCTTCCCCCTCTCCCCCTCTCCCCACTTTCCCCCTCCCCTTCTCCCTCCTCTTTCCCTCTCTCCTTTCCCCCTTTCTCCTCTTCCTCCTCTTTCCCCTTCCCCTTCCCCCTCTCCCCTTCCCCCTCTCCCCTTCCCCCTCTCCCCCTCTCCCCCTTCCCCCTCTCCCCCTTCCCCCTCTCCCCCTCTCCCCCTTCCCCCTCTCCCCCTTCCCCCTCTCCCCCTTCCCCCTCTCCCCCTTCCCCCTCTCCCCCTCTCCCCCTCTCCCCCTCTCCCCCTCTCCCCCCTCCCCCCTCCCCTCTCCCCGTCTCCCCCTCTCCCCTCTCCCCTCTCCCCTCCCCCCCCCTCCCCTCTCCCCACTTTCCCCCTCCCCTTCTCCCTCCTCTTTCCCTCTCTCCTTTCCCCCTTTCTCCTCTTCCTCCTCTTTCCTCTTCCCTCTCCCCCTTCCCCCTCTCCCCCTTCCCCCTCTCCCCCTTCCCCCTCTCCCCCTTCCCCCTCTCCCCCTTCCCCCTCTCCCCCTCTCCCCCTTTCCTCCTTCCTCCCTTCCCCCCTTCTCCCTCTTCCCCCTTCTCCCTCTCCCCCCTTCCTCCCCCCTTCCTCCCCCCTTCCTCCCCCCTTCCTCCCCCCTTCCTCCCCCCTTCCTCCCCCTCTCCCCCTTACCTTCCTGCTTTCCCCCTTCCCCTTCCCCTCTCTCCTATGCCCTTGTCCTCTCCCTCCTTTCCTCCCCCCTCTCTCTCCCATGCTTTCTGTCACCATCTTTCTCTCCCTTTTCTTCTCCACTCCACTCTCTCCCTCACTCTCGCCCCACCCTCCAGATTGTGGGCCCGACCAGTTCACCTGTGCCAACGGGATCTGCAAACCCAAGTTGTGGGCATGTGACCGAGTCAACGATTGCGGGGACTTCAGTGACGAGAAGGCCTGTGGTGAGCGAGAGTGTGTGTGGTGAATGAGGGGCTGATGTGGGTGAGTGTGTGTGGGGAGAGGAGGGGCTGATGTGGGTAGGTGGGTGGGTGTGCGGTGAGAGTACACTAATCCCTGTAAAATAGTCATCTTATTTGTCTTCCCTCTCAGATTCACACAGCACAGAATCATACTTGCCAATTGAGGTCCCCGTTTGCCCATGTTTGTCCCTTACCCCTGTGAACTTTTCCTATCCACATACCTGTCCAAGTATCTTTTCAATGTTATTAATGTACCTGCCCAAACCACTTGCTCTGGCAACTCGTTCCATATACCCACCACGCACTGAGTAAAAGGTTGTTCCTCAGGTCGTCTATAAATCTCTCCCCTCCCACATGGCCAAGTGGAATAGCGACCTGAAGGTCGTGAGTTCGAGCCCCAGCCGAGGTAATGTGTTGTGGCCTTGAGCAAGGCACTTAATCACACATTGCGCTGCGACGACACTGGTGCCAAGCTGTATGGGTCCTAATGCCCTTCCCTTGGACAACATCGGTGTCGTGGAGGGGGGAGACTTGCAGCATGGGCAACTGCTGGTCTTCCATACAACCTTGCCCAGGCCTGCACCCTGGAGAGTGAAGACTTTCCAGGCGCAGATCCATGGTCTCGCAAGACTAACGGATGCCCACCTTAAAACTGTGTCCTCTAGTTGAGACTCCCCACCCTGGGAGAAGAGTGCAGTGACCATCCACCTCATCTATGCCCCTCTCAAAGGTCACCCCTCAGCCACCACTTCAGGGAAAACACTCCTAGTCTAGCCAGTATTTTTTTTAACCTTTTTATCTTTATGCCAAGCGGTGGGTACCTGGGATGTGCTGGTAGGGTGGTGGTGGAGGCAGATTTGATGGAAGTGTATTTGAGGCTGTTAGATAGGCACAGTGACATGCAGGATATAGAACGGAGGATATAGAGATTGTGTAGACAGAAGGAATTTAGTTTAATTCAGCATCATGTTTGACACATGCTGTGGGCAAAATCTTTCCCTTCTCACCTTAAACCTGTGCCCTCTAGTTTTAGACTCCCCTAACCTGGGGAAAAGACTATGACATTCCACCTTATCTATGC